>NW_015645056.1:455686-489544 GCF_001515625.1 Sinocyclocheilus rhinocerous
CACACACACACACACATGTACGTCTACGGGTAATTTATCATCTCCATTTCACCTGCATGTCTTTGGGTTGTGAAGGAGACCGAAGCCTACACATGGAGAACATTAGGGGTGAAATGATTCGCTCACTTCACAATATTATGCATTTTGACAATATTTTGGAATAAATTAATAAGTAAATAAGAGAGTAAATAAAATAATTAAACTTAATAATAAATTAAAGCATTTTTATTTCCCAAAACATGTACTAGCCTAACATGTAGCAGCAATGTTTATATACTTATTATCTATTGATATTTGAAGTAAGCATTTTATATTTTCAGTTTTAATTTTAATTTCAGTTTGTTTAAACATTTCTAATTGGATGAAAGTTTTTCCATTTAATATTTATATTTTATTTCAGCTCATTTCACTTAACAGAACAATTTTTAATGTTTTAATTTAAATTAAAATTAGTGCTGTCAAACGATTAATCGCGATTAATCGCATCCAAAATAAAAGTTTTTGTTTACCTAATATATGTGTGTGTACTGTTTATATTTATTATGTATATATAAATACACAAACATACAGTATATATTTAAGAAAAATATGTTGTTTATATATTAAATATGTTTATATATAATATAACATATAAGAATATGAATATATAAATGTATAAACGTAAATATTTTCAAAATATATACTGTATGTTTGTGTATTTATATATACATAATAAATATACACAGCACACATACATATATAATGTAAACAAAAACTTTTATTTTGGATGCGATTAATCGTAGGTGTATATGACTTTCTTCTTTCAGACGAATCCAGTCGGAGTTATATTAAAAATGGTCTTTGATCTTTCAAGCTGTTTAATGCCACTCAGCGGGTGTTGCATGCATCAGTCCAAAAGAAGTTAAATACAAAGCGCCCATCCATAAAAAAAAAGCCTGTTTAAATGATCTCTCTCCTGTTTCCACAGTACCAACTGTCTCTGATGACGTTACATCAACGGTGCAGCCTAGAAGATCCACACCTCCAATCAGGACCACAGCTATCAGCATCACCCAGAGACCTGCGCTCAACATCACCGTCACGCCGGACCCCAGCGCCGTCAGCCCGCCCCCCTCCAGCAGACGCTTCTGCGACGGGACGGAGAGGAGAGGAATCTCCTGGCCGCAGACGCACCGAGGAGCGACGGTGGAGCGGCCGTGTCCTAAAGGAACTCGAGGTGCGTCCGCACTGGAAACAGGCTTTTGAATTACTTCTGCAATCAGCGTCAGGAATCTGGCTGTCATTAGTGCAGAAGTGACACGTGTGCTGGTATCCGGCGTGTGGCGTTTCTTATTTGAATGGCATCCATATGGAGACGTCCAAATGATCTGCAAGATTCGCATTCCGTAGCCGAGTTAATATGCAAATGTTATGCACTGCTGTTTGTAATAGAAAATGTTTTCATAGCGTAAATATTTTATTACAAACTCCGACAGATATGTGACCCTGGACCACAAAACCAGTCATAAGGGTCAATTTTTTTAATTTTTTGAAATTGAGATTTATAAATCTTTACTCTATAGTGTATATTGCATGAGTGTACTGTATGTATGCAAATAATGTTGTATATATTTAATATGCTGATTTGCTGCTCAAGAAACATATCTGATTATTATCAGTGTTGAAAACAGATGCGTTGCTTCATATTTTTATAGAAAGTGTAGATACACTACCGATATTCAAGAGTTGGAGCAAAAATAAGTTCATACTTTTATTCAGCAATAATGCATTTCAACTATACATATGTGGACGCTCAGCTGCAGGAGCTCAAACCCAACGATAAAGACACGGCCGGACGGAGCTTCAACAAGGTACAGTGCACTGCATGTCCGGCTACAGCGACTGTGATTTATCAATGTTGTTTCGTTTGATTTGATAAAGTCTGAATCCTAAAAAGTCCTAAAAACGTCAACAGTTCTGGTTTGACAATCTCTTCAGGAGAGGTTTTTATCATGGCAAATTCAGCGACCAGCAAAAGTTCATTTATGCTTTAAAACTTTAACAAAGTTGATTAGTGAGAGAATATCAGTCCCTGTTGTTAGTTTCTTATTTTAAATCAAGCCTTTAGAGCATTGCCACCAAGGCTTATATTGCAATTTATAATTTTGTTTTGTTTTGTTTTGTTTTGTTTTATTTTATTTTATTTTATTTTATTTTATTTTATTTTATTTTATTTTATTTTATTTTATTTTATTTTATTTTAGTTAAGTTTAGTAATTCTCTGCATGGTAGAATATAGTTTTGTATATTGATTTATATTAAGTGTGTATATAGAATATAGATTTTTCAAGATACCAAAGCCTTCAATCAAATATCAGGCAAATATCAGGCTCTCTACACATTACACATTTTGCCAAGATCAAATTATCTGAATTATGTACTATCCACACTTCTTGTATAGTTCTGTACTATTACTGGATGTCAGAAAACCTGTTACTTTATGTATAAAAGAGCAACCTTTGAGCAAAAACGTTTTTCCTCATCTGGAAATTGTGGGGAGCAGATTTTAAACAGAGGTAACAGTGAAATTCAGCATCATTGCATCATTCAGGCCTACAAAAACAGCTTGGCCCAAAGCGCCACAAAAATAACAGGAAAAAATAAATAAATATATATGTATGGAATATGTAGTGAAATGTGTAGTTTCAAATGTAGTAAAATGTGTAGTGTTAAAAATAAAGCTTAACATTTCTTATATGTTACTTTCCTTATTGTAATCTTATAATATTACGACTTTAAAAACACAAAATTATACTTGAACTTTATTGCTATGGTGGTATTCTTGTCATTTTATTACTGCTTTAATCTGGTAATGTTATAACTTTAAATTCTAGTAAAAGGCCTATTATGAAAATGAAATTATTCCACGATCACTATAAATATGAAACTTTGTTCTCAAAATCTTCTTCTTTCTTCTTCTTCTGGCAGCTGCCGTTGAGTTTAATGGATTTTCTGGCTTCATTTGAAAGCATGCTCTAACGTGTCCATCTCCATATTTCCCTCCTCAGCCAGTGCCTTATAGAAGAGAGATGCACATTCAAAGACATGTTTAATTGAAATGGGGTTAATGGACGTGCTCTACAGTGTCCTTTTATACTATATATGACCTCAGCTTTGAATATATACTGATATTTCTTCAGCTATATGCACTTTTTGCCCTGAGGACTTTCAGAAATGAAGAACACACTTTTCAAGCTCAGTAATAGGTTATGTAAGTTGTCTACTAACAATGACAAGAGAACGATAAATGGAAATGTATTTCTCTCTGTAAAGGTCAGTTTCATAATCTGCATTCTATGTATTCTAACAGTAAGTCATATTTTGACACCCTTTGTTTACAATTGCAGCTTTACAGAAATTGCATACAAAAAAATGTTCTGTTCAGATGGTTATATTATATTATATATGAACATATTATATTTTATCTTAAGCATACAATTCAAAATTTACATTTTTAAATGAAAAACAAAAACAGATTTAATGTGCCATACAAGGAAGAAAACACAAACATAAAAGTCAGTCACTGGAAAATAAAAGTGCCCGTAGTTGAAGCAACACACATACATGATATGACTGACACATAGGCTCTTATTTGTTCTCTTTCTCTTTTCTTCTCTCTCTCTCTCTCTGTGTGTGTTGTTCCTAATCTTCCGTTTTTGTGTTTGAAACCAAAAAAAAAAAAAAAAAGCGTCAAAAAAGAGAGAGGACTTGCAGGGCCTATATGAAGGTATATATGGACACAATCCCAGAATCCCCTTCACCTGCTCTGCTGCATGCAGCTTGTTTGTCTGGCTGGAAGTCCATCTGTCTGTTGTCGTGCTGAGTCTGTCTTTCTGCTGATACGCGACTCTCTTTTAGGGCAGTTCTGCCTCGGTGTCTTTCTTTTTTTACTGTCCTCTTCTTTTCTGTTCACCTCCCCCTTACCGCTTGTCTGTCTTAAAGCAGTAGTTCACCCAAAAGTGAAAGTTTGCTGAAAACGTGCTCACCTTCAGGCCATCCGAGATGTAGATGAGTTTGTTTCTTCGTCAGATTTGGAGAAATGTAGCATTGCATCCTCTGCAGTGAATGGGTGCCGTCAGAATGTCGAGAGTCCAAACAGCTGATAAAAACATCACAATAATCCACAAGTAATCCACACCACTCCAGTCCATCAGTTAACATCTGGAGAAGACAAAAGCTGTGTGTTTGTAAGAAACAAATCCATCATTAAAGCATTTTTAACTTTAAACCATAGCTTTTGGCTAAAATACGACTCCGTAATCCATAATAACGCTTTCTCCAGTGAAAAAGTCGCCTGGTCTGAATCAGGAGAGAAATCTGTACAGATCAAGCACGGTTTACAAGCCAAAACAGCTCTAAACAAATATATGTGTGGATTTTGATGTGAGAGCCAACAGGAGATGGACTTTATCACTGGAGGAAGCGTTATTATGGATTATGGAGTCGTATTTTAGCCAGAAGCAACGGTTTGAAGTTAAAACGTCTTGATGGATTTGTTTCTGACAAACACGCAGCTTTTGTCTTCTCCAGATGTTAACTGATGGACTGGAGTGCTGTGGATTACTTGTGGATTATTGTGATGTTTTTATCAGCTGTTTGGACTCTCATTCTGACGGCACCCATTCACTGCAGAGGATGCATTGCTACATTTCTACAAATCTGATGAAGAGACAAACTCATCTACGTCTTGGATGACCTGAGGGTGAGCACATTTTCAGCCAATTTAGATTCTTGGGTGAACTATTTCTTTAGCTGAACACTCTGCTTTCCTGTTGATTGGGAGTCATTGTATTTCTGGCTGGTTTCTGCTCATCTTTCTGTCTGCTGTTGTTCTTTGTCTGAGTAATTGACATCCTGCAGTCGTGATCGCTGGGGTCTGTCAGCTGATCTTGTGATCAAAGTGGATTTGCGCTCTCTTCCTCACCTGCTTCAGTCTGAGCCGTTTCGCTGCGGTTTCGTTGCATTTCTTTGTAATCTTTTATGCATATCTCTGCTGTTGTGTTTTCATTCTTTTAATACATATTTCAGTCAGTTACTCAAAGCTGCACCTGTGAAAGAATAATGTCACTTTATTGTTTTTTTCTTTCATGTGCTGATGTATATTTCTTTTTGAAAAAGTTGAAGTGGGTCATACTGAAACAACCAATAGGCTTTAGTTTTTGTCACAGTCGTGGACTATGATTTGCTGGTATAAGAACATTTTATTGATGAGTCAGCGGTATCTTCAGTCAAATTTGGTCAACTTTTTAGTTACAAATTGAGCTTTGCTTCATCTGTCACTCAAGACTGTGTTTAGGTGTGGTCCATGTGATGAGTTTTGATTTAGGTTTTGGGTTTGGGATCTGACAAGGCTATTAAAGAACATTCGCTGTCAGTTATTTCACCCACCGTACAGTTTTCCAGGACACACTGAAAAAAAAAGTTTACTTTGAAAGCATTTTGCACAGAAATTGCTAGTAAATTCCATAAATAGTTACAAAGACACGGCGACATTGAATTAAACTGGAAATAGTTTTTTTTTTGTGCATCTTAATTCACACTTCCACAATTAAACGCCTTAAAAAGGTCAAAAAAAATTTGAGCAAAAAGTCTTAAATTCATAAAATCATTGCTTTAAATGTTGCGTGCATTGCAAAAAATTGTATAATTACCTAAACACCTTTAATGCAGATGTAACACCTGAAATGCAAATCTAAATTCTTGAAAAACTGAAAAACAATTAAGTGAGTTTATGTTTAAAATAAGAACAAATATCTGTCAATTGGGAATGAAAACTTCCCTTTGAATTAAGGTTATTTTTCAGAGCCCACTGGCAGATATTTGTTCTTGTTTTAATCATAAACTCAGATTTAAAAAAAAATTTGACATTTGAACTGGAAAACAGGACAAAATTACTAAGAATGAACGTCACTTGTACTTTCAAACTTTGAAGTGTCACTAATACAAAACATTTACATTTTGAGAACATGAATGTATCGTGTTCTCTTCAGTTTATTCCTTAAACGTTCTTTAATTGGTCTAAAAAAGGTCTAAACACCTGCATAAACCCAATGAAATTTTGAAGGGGAAAGACTCAAATTGTATGTTCTTGTTTAATGTTTGTTTTATGGACAAATAATCATTTTTTACAAAGCAGATGCTTTTGACTTACTGTCGCGTAATTGCAGGGGAATCTGACTGGAGTAATCATGGGTTTTATTATCTTCTTTTTCGTTTAAAATTACATTTAAACATAAATATTAAATTATTTAAAATATTTAAAGTTGAATTTATTTCCAAGAAAAGTATTAAACATACATTTAAAAAAAAAAAAATTCTTTGCGATGCTATGCAAACAAAAACTTGAGAAAAATTGAAAAATGGGCCACATTTATGATGTATGGACAGAATTATTTTTCGTATAAATAATAAAACTCATTCTTACACGAATTAATGCTTTGAACTAAATGTTACAGCGTATATAAGAATATATAAGAATATAAAACGTCCAGCTCATGCTTTACGTGTCTTTTTGCTGTGTCTTTTATAAAGTAAATGTAAGAATAACTCTTATATTGATAATATTTCAAGATGAACACCTACTGGAGTGAAGCTGCTTCGCTTTACTTCATTAAGTCTCAAATTTGATAATCAGGCTTTTGAGGAACATTTATTTTTTGTTCATCTCTCAATCATCATTTCGTTGCATTATGGCTTGGTTTCACAGGCAGGGCTTAGGTTAAGCCAGGATTTGGCCATAGTTTAATTAGGACATTTAAGTAGCTTTTATAAATGTGCCATAGATAAAAACATTACTGGTGTGCATCTTGAGACAAAACAATGAATCTGACATATTTTAAGATCATTAAGTGCAAGTTTCTTTCATTTGAAATAGCCCAGACGTGCCTTTTAGTCTAGGACTAGGCTTAAGTATTGTCTATGAACTGGGGGTATATGTTTTAATCTTAAAACTAAGTATTTAAATATCATTTTACTAAGACATATTATTGGAGAAATAGAGTGACGGCTGATATTTATATCATTTTATGTTAGTATCTGCTATACTGTTATAAAGATCTCATTCATTTACATTTCAAGCATCAGAATTTCTTCACTTTTTGATCTGCACCAAATTGCATATATTTGCTCAATTTGAGCCTCTGAACAAAACTGAGCTGTTTTTCTTGCATATTCTCACTATATCAGACTATATTAGCCATAAAAGCCTGATGCATCAAATATGACACAAAGTATAAAACAATACTGTATACTGTATGCTTTTTAAAAAAGAAAAACATTTCTGACTGTTACTTCACATGTCAGACTTTACAAGGTTAAAATCCTCCTTTACACCCAAAAGCACCTCAGTCACATTGGGATTGGTTAATTGAATTGTATACTGGTTAAAGCCAATGCAAATGATATGGATATCAATGAGAACATCCCGTTTTCTGGAGTTTTTATAATCTGCAAGCTACTTCCAGTCCGATATTGCTTTTTACTTTACAGAAAGATTTTTATGTTTTTATTTGTTTGTGACAGCACGGCCATTAGATCCTGTTACAGATAGTAACGCATACAATATTGATCCCCAGCAAATTTAATATGACAATCAAGTAGATTGTGCAGATTGCAGTTATGTCCAGTAGTGAAGGCAATTTTTTTGTAAGCAGAGAAACTTGATCTTTGGAGAACTACAGACACTGTTTAGAAATGATGAATAATTGGTAACGGAACTGGATAAGAACTAGTGTTGGGTTCGAGTCTGAGTCCAGTGAAACTCTACTGTTTGTCAGTATCTTAACCTTGTTTTAACCTTTACAACTAGAAAAAGGCAATGTCAGTTTAAATGTAACAAACGCAAACCTCTATTGCATCTTGCCATTTAGATTTTTGCTTTTACATCATCTCGTAATTAGTGTCCTGCTCAGCAAACTTAAAGTCATGTAACAGAAGTTATGGCTGACTCTATTTATGTATTGTGACTTAATTCAGATTTTTTAAATGTGAAATGTTATAGAACGGGACTTGACTTTATTCATTGTTACAGTAAATGTATAAATGCAAGGGTGGGGTTGGGGGATTGTGACTGGGGTAGCTTGGTGGACCTGAAGAGCAGAAAATGCACCTCGTATCTCTGATTGTGTTTTTGGTTTTATATGAGTCAGGGTAGACAGCATTTAGAATTTTTTCTTGCATCAAAATGAGGCTGTGAGGGATAAACGTGTGTATAAAACTGTGTATAAAAGCCCTACATGTGCTTTCCATAACTCACAGCCAACTCACACCTGTTTTATTTTTGAATGCATTTATAGATAGTAAATTTCATTATGTAAGGAATAATTGACGACGGCCCGTTGAACTATTAGAAAATAATGCACACTTAAAGTGTTTTTGGACCCATAAAAACTATTGCTGCAAAGAGTTATTTTAAATTATTTTTTCTATGAAGTAGTGCTGTCAAGTGATTAATCGTGATTAATCGTATCCAAAATAAAAGTTTTTTGTTTACATAATATATGTGTGTATTACACTGTCTATATTTATTATGTATATATAAATACAAACACATGCATGTATATATTAAAGAAAACTATGTTGTTTATATATTAAATATATGTATATATAATATAAAATATAAGAATATAAATATATAAATGTATATACATAAATATTTTCAAAATATATACTGTATGTATGTGTATTTATATATACGTAATAAATATACACAGCACACATAAATATATTATGTAAACAAAAACTTTAATTTTGGATGCGATTAATCGCGATTAATCGTTTGACAGCACTTCTTTGAAGCTAGAAGCTGCCACAATGATTAAAAATAATAATAATTTCAAAACAACAGCAAAAACTAATACTAAACTAATGAAAGTAAAACATTCTCAAGCTTACTGAAGGCAAGTAAACAGTCTAATTATTAATTACAAGCAAAAGGATAAATAAATATATTCATCAAAAATACATACATGAAATAGTTTTTCAGCTAGGTCTATACAGGCTACTACAGAATTAGCCTGCTGCAGACATTTAATGAATTAAACGTAAAAATAAAACACTGCACAGTCTTTACTGTATGCATTAAATATAAATCATTCTTATTTAAGTTACTAAACTGATTTAGTCAAGAGCAATGAGTGATTTTCTCCTTTTCTTTTGTTGTTTGATTAACATTTATGACACAGTCAGCGGCAGCAGGTTTACGCTGCTGTCACTTTAAGACCTGATGCACAGATAAAATGTTTTGACACAGCTGTATTTCTCTCAACAGTTCAGGTTCACTTAAGAAAAAAACTGACTGCATTTATATGAATAGTCTCCAAGATGGGCATTTTGACAACTTTTCGTGTAAGTGTGTAGCAATAACATGCAAAATGGAATTTAATTCAGCATTTGCACGCTGACTGACAGGCGCTTTCTCTGTGTGAGCACAGAAACCCATCAGCTTTTCAAGTACTGGACAAGACTTAAAAACACATGCGGAAACTGAATATCACTTTCGTGATAATGCATCGAGTCAGTGACATTTTTGAGTCCTCTAAAAAATTGTACTCGAGTCAGAGTACCCCAACTCTAATAACAACCACAAAAGTGTGTTTGCAATCCTGATGATCTCTGATGAAAGGTGGCAGAAACACACCCAACACGTATTTTTGCAGGAATTACACTAGTTGTACAGTGCTTCATTTCCCATTATAGTTGTCTCGTGTCACAGGTCTCATTTGGTTTTCTTCTCTCCAGTGTATTCCATGTGCTGGATCCTCTTTCTTTTCCAGGGAAAGCAAAGGAAAAATATCAACCGCTTGTCATTTCTCTTGTTTCCATGGTTACAGGCCATTGTGGACACGGTTGACAACCTCCTGAGGCCAGAAGCCCTTAAATCCTGGGAGGACATGAATTCCACAGAGCAAACACATGCCGCCACTATGTTACTCGATACCCTGGAGGAAGGAGCCTTTGTCCTTGCAGACAACCTGATCGAGCCCGCAGTCGTCAGAGTGCCTGCCGAGAACATCAGTAAGTGCTTTCATCTTAGCCGGCAACTTTTGATGTAAATGATGAAGGTTCGATTCGAGCCACGTGTCTGAGCTGCCGCTTATGACTGATGGAGTTTTCCAGGAGTAATGTGTGTGTATGAAAACCAAAGCAGAAAGAAACCGAACTGGCAAGAATGCTCGGAAGAGGTAGAAAGGTCAGTTCACACAAATTCAAACCAATGCCGGAATAATGGACTAGTTCACCCAAAAATGAAAGTTTGCTGATCATTTACTCATCCTCGGGCCATCCAAGATGTAGATGAGTTTGTTTCTTCATCAGAGCATTGCATCAGTGTCTCAGCAATGGATGCTCTGCAGTGAATGGGTGCCATCAGAATGAGAGTCCAAACAGCTGATAAAAACATCACAATAATCCACAAGTAATCCACACCACTCCAGTCCATCAGTTAACATCTGGAGAAGACAAAAGCTGCGTGTGTTTGTAAGAAAGAAATCCATCATTATACATGTTTAACTCTCTATCCATAACATTGCTTCCTCCAGTGAAAAAGTCGCCTGGTCTGAATCAGGAGAGAAATCTGCACAGATCAAGCACCGTTTACAAGCCAAAACAGCTCTGATGTGAGAGACAACAGGAGATGGACTTTATTACTGGAGGAAGCGTTATTATGGATTATGGAGTCGTATTTTAGCCAGAAGCAACGGTTTGAAGTTAAAACGCCTTGATGGATTTGTTTTTGACAAACACACAGCTTTTGTCTTCTCCAGATGTTAACTGATGGACTGGAGTGTTGTGGATTACTGTGATGTTTTTATCAGCTGTTTGGACTCTCATTCTGACGGCACCCATTCACTGCAGAGGATGCATTGCTGAGCAAGTGATGGAATGTGATATAAACGTTTGTGGTATAAAAGCCATGCTTTGTCCAGTTAGGTTTAGCTTCTTTATCTTACATATTTTACATTTATAGCAAGCACTGATTCTCACTGATTTTAACTAAAACATACATGAGAAAAAAAGATATCTATTTTGAAGAAAAATCTAAAGAAAAAAAAGCATCATAGTCAACAAATGTGTGCATTAATTAGAATGTGTAAAACATGTTGTCATTGCGCTTTTTCCATAAAAACAAGAGTTAAAAATTACATGTTGAGTACTGACTAAACTTATAAGAGATTTTCAATAAAGACAATCTAACAGCTTTGTGAAATTATCACTGGAACTGCCCTGAGAGTTTAGGTGAAGAAATGCATTTTTTCTTTGTAATAATAAATACACATTGACACTGTGCTGTTGGGTTTATATTTATTATTGCACCCACTTGTGGGCCGTTGATTGAAAAATCTGATGTCCACTGATCTCTTCCTATAACTGAAATAATGCCTTTGGAGATTTGGAAATATTTAAGTGAAAAAATGATTTTTTTTCAGCCTTGTTGACAGTCGTGCTGCTTTGACATTGTGGTAAAAGTAGGACATTTGGCAAATGGATGTAGTCTTTTGCACATTGCTGCAGTGCGGCTGGAAGAGTTAAGTATTTGAAATATTCAGCTGCAGATCCTCAGCGGTAACGAAATAGTATAGAGAGCAGATCAATTATTAATTAATCAGGCAACTCGCATATAAGACAGTATGCAAATCCAACACACTGAAGCAGCAGAAGAACTTCAGCAGGTCTTGCATTAGCAGATTCGCTCCAGTTACTGTTTCACGTACCTTCTTCACCGCTGAGCTTTTGAGTATAATTATGTATGAATTTAAACGGCACAGGATTTTTTTTTTCTTCTGACTTTCTGTGCCCATCTACATCTGGAGACCTCTGCCAACTGTATGTTATTCAATCAATAGATGTTCTTGCCTCATAAAAAGGCATTTTGTCTCTTATAATTTTGTGCATGCCTAGATGATGAAGGTTATAGTGGGTTTATTGAATATACTGTTCATCAGACGTGTTATCATAACTAAGCAAGGTCTCAATGAATGTGTGTTTGTGGGCAGTTTGACTGATAACAGTGCTTTAAATGAGAGTAACCAACACTGCTTTTGCTGCCACACACGTCCATCTCTGCAGATATCAGCTTTCGCGTGGAAAGAGAAGAAAAGACAAAGCGATCCTACACTGCTTAATTTAGAGAACCTTTCCCGGCAGATTCGATCTGGGCTCGAGAAATCATTGTGCTGATTGCTATTTACAGCCACAGATATGAGAATCTCCCAGGCAGTGAATAATGCAGGAATCTGAGCCGTTGACGGCTGTACAAGAGTTTACAGCGAACGAGTCAAATCTCAGGTTGCATTTGTCAGGTTGATTTCAGGCTGAATGTAGCAATCTGCCCTTCTTGAGTTTGCTAGCCAGGCTTTATACAGTTCACAACCTATAAAAAAAATCCACCGAAAAGGCCACCAATTTAGTTTTTCTATCTTTCCTTTTAATAGGAGACTCTGACTTAAGTTGAGTGAAATGCTATTTTAAAATCAAGTCTTGTACAAATTGATGACATGCAGGTAGTGTGGATTTAGGATGCGCAGTTTGGTTTTAAAAAGTTTAAATTTGCATGTGCAATTTGTGAAATATGTTGGGTGTAGGCAAATGGATTGAACTTGTATATCTGGAGGAGACTATTGTGAGCAAGTTTACTTGAAATCGATTACTTTTTATTATTATATTCTAAATAACAAGAGCGGTCGATTCGTAAAACAGAAGGCAGTTTTCATTTTAGATTCACTGACAATTAGAATGACTACATAAGTGAAAAGCATTTGTAAAGGAAGTGCTTTTAGGCATCAGGAGTGGAATCCATAGTGTAATCAAAAATGTTATGATTTAGATACAGCTGTTGTCTCGGGTGCATGTAAATAGGTGGATATTGTTCAGTTCTGCAATTTTTCATGCATGCATTCATCACTGTGAAAGGGCTGAAACCAAATCGACTTCGCTCCGGTCTCAGCATGTGGCGACTTTAACCATTCAGATGCTGAGAGGATCCAGCCCAGGCCCCTGCCAGTGGAATTTATTAGTAATGTGATCTCATTCATATAAGACAGCTTTGTGCGCTCATCTGTCATTTCACTGTACAGGCCTCTGGGTTACTGCAGGCTTTTTCCTTTTAACCTTGGCTCAGTGCTTTTTGACCCCCTTTATTTTCTTCTCAATCCTTTTGTGTAGCTATTTTTTGTTGTTCTCAGCCATATAAAAATGTGGCCATGAAACCCATGAAAATGTAGATGCTGTTGTAAATAATAGTGAAAATCACTTTTTAAACTGTTGTTCCATTATTACCCCTTAGCTGATTTTGACCCAAATACATTGAAAGCAAATAGGGATGCAGTCTGTAAAGCTTTATCGCTTTCACATCAAAAGGGAAATGAATGTCAGAAATCATAACAGTCAATGCAGCATCTGTAGGAAAGGAAGTCTCATCTTTCAGTTAAAAGCGCCAATTTTAGTATAAGGTAATGAAGAAGCTTTTCTCTTTTTTAAAGGCACAAGTTAATTTTCTTGAGAAAAATGTTCATTGTTAAAGAGAAAACATTTTCTGCTTACATTAGACAATACACCTTTTTGTTCTCTGCCTCTCATTTGAAAATTATATGATGCGGTACAAATGCAGAGTTTGTTGGCCCGAGGTGCATTAGAAAACTTTGAAACCATCCTTTATATGTGCACAATGTCTCGTTTTAATTAAATTACCTCGCATTGGCTTAATGAAACAGTCCTTCATTTCCATCTGGCAGAAGAATTTGAGAACCTGAATGTGAGAAGCCATTTATGCAACTGCCATTGTCTCGTGTTTTGTTTAATAAGACACCAAATGGCACATAGGAATCCATATCTTTCTGCTTTTCTTTCTTCATTCAGTGTTGGACGTGTACGTGTTGAGCACCGACGGCCAAATTCAGGACTTCAGGTTTCCACAGACCAGCAAAAGAGGAGCCACGATTCAGCTCTCAGCAAACATGGTCAAACTAAACAGTAAAAACGGTAAATAAAAGCAAGGTTATAGTCATTTCAAATGCTTTAATGCAAGGCCTTCAGATGCTTAGTTAATGAAGTCAATGGTTTTCCTGATCTGTAGTACATAATCACTCTGCACAAGTACTTAGTCAGTGCATTGCAAGCTTTACATCCATTACATGCTTTCTTGCATTTCTGTAGCTGTAGCTAATGTCAGTACTCAAGGACAGCATTGAATATTCTTCCACATGATGTTATTCCGGTTGCTAGCAAAAACATGCTTGTAAGATCTAAAGTGCTCATCAATGTTCTCTTCGATCTGTTGTTCTACTTTGACAGTTGTTAACCGGAAAGAGAAAGTTCAAAATAAGAAAAATATATAGATATTTTATGACCCTAAGGCTGTTTAAAGATAATATCAGTTTATTTTTCTATCGAAATCCAGTAAGTACTAATGGTGTTCTCCTATCATTTATTTACTCAAGGTGTTGCCAAGTTGGTTTTTGTCCTGTATAAGCACTTGGGGCATTTCCTTAGTACGGAGAACGCCACAGTGAGGCTGATGGGAGAGGGCGGAGTCAGAAACCACACCCTGACTGTCAACTCCCACATCCTCTCCGCCTCCATCAACAAAGAATCCAGCCGAGTGTTTGTGTCCGAACCACTCATCTTCACTCTGGCGCATTTGGATGTAAGAATTGAAAAGCTTAATGAAAGACATGTTTCTCTTTCTTTGCAATTTCAATTTTAAAGGGGTCCTATTATGCTCTTTTACGAAGTCTTGATTTTGTTTTGGAGGTGTACTAGAACTGGCTCTCATACTAGGTTGTTCGGAAAACATTATGTTTCACATATTTTACATTATTGCAACACCTCTCCCCAGTCTGGCATGAACGGCTCGAATAGTTCCTGTATCAAATGAAGGCCCGCCTTCTGAAATACAAAATGTGTTGTGATTGGTTAGCTGGGTCAGTGTGTGCTGTGATTGGTTAGCTGGGCCAGTGTGTGTTGTGATTGGCAGCACTTGGCGCCTGGTTGGGAAATGTCATGCCCCTTACCATAGCCGCCTGCGAGCTTCAGTGTAAATATTGCGTCAAAATCAAATCAATCTGAGAGCGATTTAAACCCGATTTAAATGATTGTAATCACTCTAAGTTCGTCTGCCTTGGGAAAGCTGGCGTGTCTCCGACATAGTGATAACACTAGCGTGTCTTTGCCTTCTCTAGTGCAGCTCAACCAGGTCTCATCCCATTCGTCGATATTTGTGATATCACAAATCCCGGAAAATATGCGTTGTAGTCCAAACGAGTCGTTCGTTGTAGTTTTTGAAAAGTGATTTCTGTTAAATAAAATATCTCCTTTTGAAGTGGACTTTCAGCTTTGTAACTTTGCAGATCTTTTTTATGCTCAAACAGCAACATTACAGACTGACTAAAGTTGAAAAAGTGAAAAAGCATAATAGGACCCTTAATTACTTTTCGTTAACTAATATTTTTGTCATAGTTTTCATTAACAAAATTAACACTACTTAAAGGGTCTTACCCAGTAACACACTATGCCAAATATAAAATAAATTCCAGAAATGATGAGGAAGAAAGTAATTAAAATACATCAGTCATTTAAGTTTATTAATTACTTTTCGTTAACTAATATTTTTGTCAGTTTTCATTAACAAAATTAACACTACTTAAAGGGTCTTACCCAGTAACACACTATGCCAAATATAAAATAAATTCCAGAAATGATGAGGAAGAAAGTAATTAAAATACATCAGTCATTTAAGTTTAAGTGGGCAATTACCTTTTCACGTGGGTGATAGGTGTAAGACAACTTTTTATGCTTCAATAAAAGTGTTTAATCAGATTGCCTTTGATTCATGTTGTATTTTATTTGAATATCTACAACTATTTAATATCATACTATTTTTTATCATGTTGGGGGTAAATACATTTTCACAGCACTGTATTTATATGAAACAGGTGCTGAAAAACAGTGAAGGGCCAATAGTAACAGTAAGGCCAATCTATTTGCTTCAAAATCTAAAGAGAAGAAAGATTTAAAAATTCTTAGTTTCATTAGAATTACTGGTACCTGAGATGTATCTTGTTGTAGCATAAAATATGGGGCGTGTTATTTTAAATAACCAAGTAATTGAGTTAAATTAGAGCCTTGAAAAACATGCTTAAACAAAATCAAAGAACATACTTGTCCAGTGCCTTCTGATTTTAGGACTGAGTTAAAATTAGAGCCTTGAAAAACATGCTTAAACAAAATCAAAGAACATACTTGTCAGTCAGCATGGTTTATTAATAGAGATTGTTGATCAAGGAAAACAATGTTTGGGTATAAAAGGTTTAAATCTCTCAACCTTGCAGATGTCAGCTGTCACGTTCAAATAAAATGACATGTTTCTCCGTTTATCAGACTGAGAACTACTTCAATCCAAACTGCTCATTTTGGAACTATTCTGAGAGGAGCATGACAGGATACTGGTCAACACAAGGCTGCAAACTCCTCGCGACAAACAAGACTCACACCACTTGCTCCTGCAGTCACCTGACTAACTTTGCAATCCTGATGGCTCATCGAGATGCACATGCGGTGAGTATCAACTGGTCCCAGTCCAGCCCTGTGGTGGGACATCCGGTATAGAGGAAATCAACATAATGATTCAGTTAGTAACTATAATTCAACAGCTACTCTTCAAAGCCAATTTTCTGCTTTCTGCTTTCTGCTTTTCATATAACTATGATGCTGTTGAGTATTGAGTCTCTTGAGTTTCCAGAATGTCATTTTCTTCTGCTGATACATTCATTGGACATAATTTGTGCTCATCACAGCCACAGCAACGTATCTCTACAAGAGAACAAATTAATATATTGCAGCTCTTTCTTAATATAATTCTTAATCTACTTTGATGAATGGATCTCTTGGGTCACTTGTAGATTTCTGGGAACAATGCAATTATGTCAGTATGTCAGTTGTTTGATAGCACCAAACATTATACGATATGCTAGCATAGCTGTCATTTAAGCTGTAATGAATGTGGAAATCATGGGTTTTGTTGTGCAAATGTTTATATGGTCTTGGTCCACAAACTTACCTAATTGCTGCAACTGTGGATAGATATATAACCATTACGACAGCAGAATCTTATTTTCTGCCTACATATTACATAGATACTGTGTTTTGTCCTGTTGAATCAGGAATATTAAAAAAGATTCCCTTTCTACTAAAGAGTTTTCTTTAAACAATATAATTATGATGCGCACAATTTGTTGTGCTCCTGAAATAAATATTTATTGGAAGTACTTACAAGATTGTAAAAGTTGTGTTGTTAGTAAGGTAGAGAAATGGAAATCATTGATTTCACAAATGGAAATCAAGCCAAGTAAATATCACAAGCCACCAAGCAGTAATTGAACCAGTGCCTGCAGTGCTGGAAGAGCCAATTAAAAGCCTTGGATGCTGGTCTGATGTAAACCTAAACAACAGGCAAGTACAACAAATAAAGGAGGATATAATCACTGGCCTCAAGCATATCAACAGTACTGCTCTCCTATGAAAGAAAGGGCAACAGCCCAAATTGGAGGCACCAGAGTTTCAGCTGCCCTGTCTTTCTGGCCAATTACCTTGTTCGAAGTCGCCCTTTCACAGGTCAGCAAGCTGGGGTATTTGATTAGCTCACATATGAGAAGTGGCTTGGATTACCAAGATATGTCAGCAGGATAGGACTGTATGGTAAGAGGGTTCTTTCACTCCCAATTACGAGCCTTATGAAGGAATACAAATGTGCTAAAGTTAGGTTAGACATGATACTCAAACAGTCCCAAGATATCATTGTGAGAGAGGCCGCTCTATCCCTAGTAATGGACGGAAATGCAATCCACCATCAGCGGATGCAAAGTCACCCCCTTGACACTGGGATATTGTAGGCCAGGTACAACATGGAAGAAAGGGTTTGGGGGAAGCAAGCCCACCTTGTAAAATGGCATCACCAGCCGACAACTTGTGGTGGAAGAGATGCACCAATCAAGAACAAGTCTACAATCACTAAAGCCACATCTCAAACCAAGCAAGACAGCTGGGTGAGATGGGAGAGTATTGATAAGAAAATAACTACCTGCAAAGACCCGTGGAATATGGTGGAAGAATGAGTTTTCTCATCTGTGCCACAAATAAGGTCCTTCCTTGTCCTATAAACCTAAATTGGACTTGACCACAAAGAACAACAACCAGTGCTATGCCTCAGAATGCCCAGTCAACCCACCCATTTCTGATATCTTTGCTTAAGTAAGGAAAAGCAGAGTCCTTGCTTCCTAAGGCTGGCCCACTGGTTGCCACCAGGGACTGGAAAATGACATTGACCTAGACCAGAAACTTGGATACTTTTATCATGGAAATCGCCAGCACCAACCTGAGACCAAATCTTGCTCTGTGGTCCAGATCCAGATGTGCCCAGTCGAGGTGAGATGCATCGGAGCCAATATACTTCTCAGCTCCTGAGGGTACCGAGAATTAGAGGACAGTCCAGCAGGTAGTAAAGTAAAGACATTTGTGGAGGACACAGAGCAAAACAATCATTGACTATGGCTGAAAAGGAAGGACAGCTCCTGGACCAACAGTTGAGACCATAAGAGACCAGGGCTGCGTTTCTCAAAAGCATCGTGAGATAAGTTGATTGGACAGATTATTGGTGGCAATGGATCTACGATTTACTTAGGCTTACGATGCTTTTGGGAAATTGCCCTGATCAGCCCACTGCTTGTTAAACTAGATGGCTCTTTGCAGTGTTGGCAATCTTTGCGTCCTGGCAGTCGTGCACTCTGAGCAATGATTGATTATGGCTGAAATGTAAGGACACCACCTGGACCAGTAATTGAGCACCATAAGAGACCAAAAGGTGGCAAGACATATGCCCACACCTAAACAGCCCACTGCTTGTTAAACTAGGTGTAGCTCCTCACAGTGTTAATCTTTGGATCATGGCAGTCATGCACTCAGAGAAACAGCTAAACATCAAGAGGCATTGATTAACTAGATATCAAGAACGACTGGCTGTAGGACATACATCAGGGTCTAAAGAGCCTGTGGTGGGCGAACCTCATGAGAGGGTGTATTAGTGTTGGGCGATATGCTTAATTTTCATATCGTCCTATCGTCAGCCTGTGAGATCGCTGATACACGATATGATCGTGCTAATTTATTATTTCCTCAGTTATTCAAAAAGCAGCTACAGAAAACGAGCAAAGAACATATGCATTACCAAAGAACATCATCACTAGCTCAGTCTAGCGCGAGCTTATGCACTTTAAAAACACTCCCGTGAATCAGTGAATCTACACTGTATGATGAATAAATCTCTTATACTTGCATTGCACGTACATCTGCACTTTGTTGTTTACGATGAGAGAATTTGCGGGTCAGAATTCAGTCAGCGCGCGCTGAACAACAAAATTCCGCTGTTTCAGCCATCTTAATGCATCTGATTGGCCATTGCATTCATAAACTCAACAGAATCGTGTGTGATTGGTTATAATGCGCAACACTGTAAAAATGCAGAAAAAGAAATATAATGGAACAAATAAGCCCTAATATTAATTAGATAGTTTTACTAGCCTGATAATAATAATAATAATAATAATAATTATTATTATTATTATAATAATAATAATCGTCTTGCTATCATCAAAGGCATCAGCCACAGGCGATATCTCTGACTATCGTTGATACACGATACTATAATCTATCGGCACAACCCATAGGGTGTATTATGATAAACTGGTAAAACACCCATGATGCTGAGGTACACAACTGATGATGTGTCTCAATACAATCCTTTAAGCTTCTGCCCAGCATGATCCACAGGGATGGTGCTTTCATGCATACAGCCTTTCCAGTAAATGTATGCATTTTGTTGTTGTTGTTACTGTTGGTTAGAGGATGTGTGAACAGAACCTGTCAGTGTTAAAACGTCTTCAGCTTCTGTATTGGTGCCATGTGTAAACAAAGACGTAAGATAGATTATTCTAACTCTAGAAAGTTAAGACATTATGATTTAAAAAACTTGGTCTATACTAGACGTGAGCTTCCATTGTAGTCAATAGCTGTCTCTACTGGAAGTGATCACTGCGGTGCATTGACATCACAGATTCAACAGCATTTTGTTGCTAATATGAAAATAATAGAAAAGCGTATAAAAGATAGCTGCTGTATGTGTGACTAGCACGTTTAAGATGCATTTTTGCTCAACGCATTCAAAAATAAAAAAAGATTAAATTCTGACAAGTGACATGTTCGAGTTAAGTAACTGGTTAATGCTAATGTTTATTTTTCAAGGGTGTGGGAAGCATTCACGAGCTCCTGCTGACAGTTATCACACGAATGGGCATCGCCGTTTCACTTGTCTGCCTTGCCATTAGCATCTTCACCTTCTGCTTCTTCCGCGGCCTCCAGAGTGATCGCAACACCATCCACAAGAACCTCTGCATCAACCTCTTCATCGCAGAGCTTCTGTTTCTTGTGGGCATCAATATGACCGAACCTCCGGTGGGTACATTTTTTGCACGCTGGGGGGGGGTATTGGTGTGAAGAGGGCTTATTTCAACCCTAGTGAGCTGCCTATATTTTTAGGCATCAACCCATAGGCAAGTTTGTTTGATTCTTTGTGTTTATTTCTTCCTGCTCAGATTGTGTGCTCTGTGATTGCTGGAGTTCTGCATTTCTTCTTTCTTGCCGCATTTGCCTGGATGTGTTTGGAGGCCGTTCAGTTGTTCCTCATGCTTGTGGAGGTCTTTGAGAGTGAATTCTCCAGACGAAAATACTATTACGCATCTGGCTACCTGTTCCCCTGTGTGGTGGTTGGCATTTCAGCAGCCATCGACTATAGGAGCTATGGGACGAGGAAAGCGTGAGTAATATTGTTTATTGATATCGGCTTGCAGTTTAAATGCAGATACAGACTTCCCTCTGTCCATTAATGCTGTTAATATTAAACAATGTTGACAATTGAAAACCAGTCACTGCTCTTGACTGCAACTTAAGCTTTAATAAGTATTAAAGTATTAATTCTAATGAATCTTTCTGGGTAACATTTTAGTTTAGGGGCCAATTCTCACTGTTATTTACTTGCTTATTAGCATGCATATTACTAGCATATTGGCTGTTTATTAGTACTTATAAATCACATGTTAATGCATTATTCAGCATGACCATATTTTAGATGTCTTAACCCTACCCAATACCTAAACTTAACAACTACCTTACTAACTATTAATGAGCAGCAAATTTGGAGCTTATTGAGGCAAAAGTCATCATTAATAGTTAGTTAATAGTGAGAATTGGACCTTAAAATAAAGTAACCTTTTTCTGAATATTTCCTTGGTTACTTGATACTACTGTTAGATTCCTGATAAGCTACACTGCTTACTTTATTTGTATCTTTGCTTTATTGAAAACTTGAGTTTTGTACTTAAATTACTTGTTTTGCTATGGTAGCAAAATTGTATTGATTTCATCATTACATTTTGGTATATATACTGTCACTGTAAAATAAAATTACTTGCATTGTGATAATACAGTATTTTGGTCATACCATCCAAGTTGACCGTCTCCAGTGGTAGATCTCACCAAATCTCTGATTGAATTTCTAGAATATTACGGTGGTTATCACTGTCAAACATCCCAATATTTGGGGCAGCCTGAGTGTCTTCTTTCCATTAGACAAAACAATATTTTATGGCAGTGTTTCTCAACACTGCTTCTGGAGGCACACCAACAGTGCATTTCTTCGACCTCTTCCTAATCAAACACACCTGATTCAACTTATCAGCTCGTTAGTAAGACCTGAAATTGATGGGTTAGAAAAGGGTGACATATAAAATGTGGAGTGCCTCTGGAAACAGGGTTGGGAAACACTGATTTAGGGAATTCATTCCCTCCAATGAAATTGGTTGTCACTCTCAAAACTTTGCAGTGTGTTCATAGCTTTAAGTAATTGCTTTCTTTCTTTTTTTCCTCTTTCCAGATGTTGGTTGAGGGTTGATAATCATTTCATTTGGAGTTTCATTGGCCCTGTTACGTTCATCATAATGGTAAGTTTTTCACATTTCTCATGAATACCTTTATTTACAGTTGGTGTATGGAATTTTAATTTAATTGCCATATTTTCATCATGTTGTGGTTCTTTGCGATGTGTTGGAATTGTCTATAGTTTCTTCAGTACAGTTCCAACTGAATGCATGTTTTGTTTGCATGTCTTGGTAATGTATGTTGCATTCAAATAGCTCAGTAATATTTCTTCTTATTGGTTGATAATTTACTGTACGCTGTTTAATTTTGGTTGGTCCGTAATGATCACTGTGTTCCCATTGGTCAGACTTCATTCGTAGGGTGAAACTTCTTCCATTTAATAATTATTGAGGCTACTGTGCTCTTGGAAACCGTCAAAACAGCAGATGTTTTTGTGACCTTCACCAGATCTGTACCTAGACACAACCCAGTCTCTGAGCTCTGCAGGCATTTTCTTTGACCTTATGGCTTGGTTTTTGCTCTAATGTCCTGATTTGCAGCTGTTAGACCTTATATAGACTGGTGTGGGTTTTTCAAAATCATGTCCAATCAATTGAATTTGCCACACATGGACTGGAATCAAAGGGTAAAAACAACATGAACCACAGAAATGGGATTCACCTGAGCTAAACGTCAAGTGCTTTGTCATTATTAGGTAAAATACAGTAATAATTATTTAAAAATAATCACAAATGAAATCATTTTAAATTAGCCTTTTAAGGCTGCAACATAACAAAATGTGGAGAAATGAAGGGAGTGCTCTCCACTGTCACGAGTAGGGACTACAGGGACTTACAGTACAGCTATGGATAGATGAAGTTGTAACTATACTGATATGAATTATGGCATAATTGTGCTTGGTGAGAATGTCTTTTTCACAATGAAAGGTAGAAAAAAAATCCACACCATTTTCTAAAATGAAATGCCCTGAAATGCAGAGATACTGAAGTGTGCAGTCAGTGCTGTTTAAATTATACATGCACTTACTTTAAATGTGCATACAGCGGCTTTTCAGAACAAGAAACGGTTACACCTAATACATCCGTGTTCCTCTGGTCTCAGAGAGATCTCGTTCTGTAACCATGAATTTAAAGCAAATGGGTGCATCGCATATCTAGGCCACATTTTACCCCAAAAGCAAAGCTAAAACCCTTTGTGTAGGACCATTTCTTTATCCATTTATTTAAATATGACATTGCTTTCTCCCTCAAGTTCTCATTATCATAATGCTTGGCACTTTATCGCAAAATATCTTGCTCATGACAATTAAGCAGATCCTCCCCTGTACCTTTCAACAGGAAATACTAAGATATACTTCAACAGGCTCAGTCTGCTAGCAGGGTAATGTGTCTCTGAACTCAAACTGGTTTATATTAAACTTGTGCTCGTGGCTCTATTTTGGGGAATGGAAGGGTGAGATGGAGGAAGGGAGGCACAGAGGTGCTTCGGCTGGTCTTGTGCCATGCCTGGCCGTCTCATCAGATCTGTGTCATCACTCCCAGTTGTGTTATAAATGCATTCCTGGCCTCTCCACACATGCCGGAGCGAAGCGTCTCCTGGTGGCTCAGCAGCAACACTCAACAGCGCCATAATCAATGATCTAACAGACCCCACCTCTCTTTCTCTCTCTCTCCCATGTCTTTTCCTTGTGTCAGTTGAGCTGTTTCTCCTTTCTAATTTCCTACTTCTGGTTTTTAATACCACTTTTTTTTGTGCTGGAGGCATGAATTATACCTTAAAGAGAGGTGTGCTATTTCTTTTCAGACGTACAATTTTTGCCCTGCGGTCAAAAAAAAAAAAAAGTGAAAAAGCCAATATAAAAGGAGGGACCTGCACCAAATAGAGCCCAGAGATGTGGAAAACCATGTTTTTTCACTATATACAGAAAATTAAATTAAATCTCTTATCAAAGAAATAATTAATGATATAATTCATAATCAAAATAACTGTTAACAGTACAGCATGGTGCTAGCAATACCAAGAGAACAATAAATTGTATTCACAGGGAACGCATGTGCTGATAAAATATGCACGTTTACAATATTTTCATCTGAGTATAAGCTGCACCGAGTCAAAATTGCATTGTTGAGGGAAAAAACACACACACTGATAAATCACATGGGTTGTATAGTTATATTGTATACAAAACAAGAATGAAGAATATGAGTATAAAATAAACAAATTAGAGTGGCATTCATTACAAACATCATTTATTACAAACACGAAGCGAAAGCGAACAGAATAACCGGTGTGTGGGAAATGCGCTAAATAAAACTTCACAGGCCTTTCCTTGCCTAAGAAAAACAAACCATTAAAGCTGAATGTGAGGAGATCCACAAGAAAACATTTCTGTACAAACGCTCAGACCATTAATTCACCGACAAACTAGAAAAACAGATAGAAATAACTATCTGGTCTACTGTGTTTTTCTATTTAGCCATATTGGATGTGAAAATAAGGATTAAAAGTGAATGAAAAGAGGAAGATAAACGTTTATCTGAACAAGTCCCATGTGACTGAAACAAGAGATATACCATGTAGTCCAGGGGAATAACCCTAAATCAAATGTTGCCGTATTTGCGATGTGACATTTTGTTGCTGAACTATTATTTCTTTTGCAAACATGGCTTTTAATTGCATTGTGAAAGTTGCTTTGCAATACGAGTTGCAGCATGTTTATGTGCCATATTCTACAGTAAGTAAATAGCTTTGGATAAGTCAAATAGAAGTAGCGAACAAGTCTAAAGTACTGCCAAATGCAAAGTATATATAGATTTACACAAATCATTTGCAATTGTTCAAAATGTGATTTTCTTTTTTTCTTTCTTGCTTGCTTTTAGTCTTCATCTCCCCCAGTCCTGCTCTTTCTATAATTCTTTCTGTTTTAGAGCAGGCGCTCCTTATTTGAAAGGCTCTGAAAAATTGAGTTGAATTCTTTGGTGTTTACATGTGGTTTGTGTTGATGATCGACGGAGCAAGAATTCAGTGCCTTTCTTTTCAAAAGGCATATTCTTTTTCTCTCTCTAGCTGCATTCTGTATATACTGTGTGTGTGTGTGTGTGTGTGTGTGTGTGTGTATGCACCTCCAAGAAATAAACCAGATGTGTGTTTTTCATTCTCTTGTATGCAAAGCTAAATGTACTCACTTATTTGTAATGTAGGTTTTCTCATTTTGGATTGAAGTCAAACACAATATACTAATCTAACAACATGTGCTTTACATTTTCAATATGTGACCCACATTTTGGAATAAAACATAGTTTCAAAAATATATAGTTTAAAAATAATTCTCCACTTACTTTTATGCCATTTTAGACTTGTGTTTTTGAGAATTTGATAGGAAGTAAACTGTGTAGCGAGAGCTTCTAAAATCAGGATATTGTTATAATATGTGACCCTGGAGCACAAAAGCAGTGTTAAGTCGCTGGATGATTTTCTCAATATTTGGATTTTTTTCCACCCTCAAATAGTTGTATCTCGGCCAAATATTGTCCTATCCTAACAAACCATACATCAATGGAAAGTTTATTTATTCAGCTTTCAGATGATGTATAAATCTCAATTTTGAAAAATTGACACTTATGACTGGTTTTGTGGTCCAGGGTCACATATATAGGGGGAAATTTGGAACTTTTGGGTAACTTTTGTCACCACCAACTGAATTAAGACAAGCTTCTTTTAATAGAGGTGCTCTATTCTTGTTCCACATATTTAATATAGATGATACTAATTTTTTGTTTCCTGAAGTATGTTTCTTTAGGAGGTCTTCTCTGCTCAGCCTGAATTACATCCCCGTGTTCAGGGCGGTGAAGAAAAACACAAGCTCTTGCCAGCAAGCAGACATTTTCAGGGCCAAAGTTATGACTTACACTCGTCTGAGAAGGCGCCTACGCAGTTTGTCTCCGATAATCTTTAAGATCAGAGTTAGGAACAAATGGTAGCACTTTGTTTTCTGGGTGATAGTTTATGTCTCGAGAAATATCAACGTTCTTACAAGCTTCTGTACTGACTTGAATCACGTCTTCATCCAAAACCTATTTCAATTGTCATGCTAAGAATGATTAAAAATATAAAATTGTCAAGACCTTTTCAAATGGTCCATGCATAAAACCATAGTTTATGAGATGTCTTGGAAACTCCCAGCAGAGTTCATGCATTCTTGCATTTTGACGTTGCTGTCTGCTTTTTGAATTATTGAAGGCTATGCTTTGGAGTTCAGATCAGCCAACATAAAAGGTGCTTTATTTTTATTTTTCAATTCCATTGATAGTCGTCTAATAGCCTGGTGATCACAGATCCCAAGAAAGATCATTGCACGGTGCTCTTAGGAATGTGAATGTAAATATGAAATGATGTTTGACAAATATGTCATCTGAATGATGAATTGCAATCGTGATTTCCAAGAGCTGTGGGAAAGCTGTGTGGTCTTCTCAACATGCTTTATCTTTTCCGACAGCTCAATCTCATCTTTCTGGTGGTGACTATGTACAAGATGGTAAAGCACTCAATGTCTATGAAACCTGATTCCAGCCGACTGGAGAGCATACGGTAAGCTCAGTCTTCAATACTGTCGTACACGCTTAGCAGCTGTGCAATTTTACGCTCTGACGTTTTCTTTCATGTTTAGAACTTCGCTATTTTGCTGTCGCAACTTATCATCCTGATTGCTTCATTCAAATTGTCAAGATGCTAATAACAACAGCGTGGCCGTTGCATTGTGGCTGAATGAACCGGTTCACGAGGTAGAGGTTGCATCTGGACCTGGACGTGTAAATACTCAAATACAGCTAATTGGGGTTTATGGGAATAATTACAGAAAACATTAACTAATTCATTTGCTTCCTGCAATGTGAGAGCACAGTCTGACCCTTTTATAAACATTGTCCTTGGGAACTAAATGCATATTTCCAGATGGGCCGTACAATGGTATGATAAGCAAGATGTTTTATTGGACCCAAAGTCGTAATTACTTTTAAACTTGCATCTGGGGGCCGTGAAATCTGCTCTTGTCGTGTCCATTAGAAGGGATCGTCCGTTCAGGACATTTGATCCACAGAAATATTGGCTGGAATCTCTAATGGGCAAGAGTCCAGTGATACACGGCTGGGTGGTCTAATGGCTTGAATTTATAAAAGTATTTCGTGTTTTTTCATTTGTGTTTGTGTATTGGGAGTAAAACAGAGCACATGAATGCAATAGCCAATCAAAGACAATTAACTGAGTCACTGACGGAGAGGAAATAAGCTCAAAACCACTCAAATCAGCAGCGTTTTGCTCAGCATGACCTCACCGACTCAGTGCTGTCATTATAATCAACAATGATGTCAATGAGATTGAATAAATGCATAAAACAGCTATAAACTAATTCAGAAACACACAAAGCTAATGCAATCTAACTTCTGTTAATTGACATTAAAGGAATAGTCTGGTTGGCCCATTTATTCACCCTCAAGTCGTTCCAAACCTGTATGAGTTTATGTCTTTTGCTGAACACAAAAGAAGATATTTTAAAGAATGTGGGTAACCAAAACGTTTCTGGTACCCATTGACTTACATAGTATTGTATTCTATGCTTTGAAAGTCATAAATGATAAGAGAAGTAAAAATGTATTTATTTATCATTAGAACCATTACGTCAGGCTTTGCTGAGAGTTTGGCGCTTATAAACAGATATTGTATGATATTGCTCACAAAAGCAACCCAGGCTGATTGGAAATACGTGCTTGTGCTGCACGGATGTTACGTACCTTATTGTGGCAGTTTCAAAGTGAAATATCCAGTGAGTGGCGTTAAAACACGCATTCAATACGTGACCTTGGCACGCTTTTATTACGTTAGTGTAGGCACATATTGTGGTGTTTTTATTATGTTGCTTCTGGTACATATTGTTCAGAATTCAAATGTCTGGTGAGTGTTGCTAAAAGATTAATGCTCTATCCCCACATGAAAAAATACTATAGTAATTTATAGTAAAGTGTTTTTGAACCATACTATAGTAACGTAGTTGAATTAATTTGTTGTGGTAATTCTATAGATGCTGTGGTAATATAGCAACTATAGTAATATGAACAAATTACTATTTCTACAATTATAGGGTATATTATACAAGTGTTTCCCAACCGGGGTGCCGTGTAAAAAAATCATTTTTTTATATTTTTAAATTGCTAAAATGTTCAAAAAAGCATCTATTATATAATATCCATTTCTGATGTCGCCAATAATTAGAGATGCACCGAAATTTCGGCTGCCGAAAATGAGTTCACCGCTCAGGTTTCACTTTCACGTGGTGTGACGCACTGTGTGTTATCCCGCTCTATGCGTGTGCGCTCCGCTCAGTTGCTCCACTCGTATACCGTTCATGCGAATCGGAACAGCAAAGTCCACTCAAAAATTGAGCAGACAGGAAACATCGATGTAGTATAGTATTGTTTCTGTCTGCTATAGCCCTACTGTGCTGTAACATGGTGTGGTATATGGGCAACTCTGGTAACGCTGCCCTCTCATTAATTGATCTGCTAACCGCTATGTTATGCTCACGTGTTCTGATAATAATAGCTTTCTAGGACTAAACATTATTTGGATAATATCTGGATATATAATGGATAAATATCTTAACCCTACTGTTAGACCTACCTGAAAAACTAAAAAGCAATTTATTTAATTCGAAGGCCTGTCGTTATTTTTTATTTGTGCTATCATTATTAATTTCTTTATTTGTTCTTATTTTATTACTGACTGCTTACTTGTCATTTTTTATTCAATTCAAAGTTTGAAATCAAGCTATCTCGTGCTACCGCACCAAAATTACCCCACTGTAAAATAAAAAAAACACTGAGTGAGCAAAAATTTGTGAGATAGCTAGTTATAATGGTAATTAAATAATGTTTACATATGTATAAAAGCCTACATTAAAATCTGTCATATAAATTGGTCTCTTCATTAGAAATTAGCCTACTGATTGCCACCATTGATGGACAAATTTTTTAAATAATATTAAAAATATCTGTATGACATTATATTCTGCAGTTCTTCCCTGTTGTACCGAATATCTATACTTTTCAAAGTATCATATCGAAGTTAGAAATTCAAATATTGTGACAAAATTAATTTTGTAGGGTGCCACAAGTTTGTTAAAATTTCCAAAGGGTGCCGCGACTAAAAAAAGGTTGGGAAACACTGTATTATACTACAATGCACTACAGTTTACAGTACAGTATTTATTACAGTTTATCAGTTCACTATAGTTAATACTACAGTATGCTGTTGCATTCATTAACAAAGTGTTGTAAATACTATAATATATACAGTATAATACACTTTACTATAGTATGGTTCAAAAACACTATAGTATTTACTATAAATTACTATAGTATTTTTTCATGTTGGAAAATAACAAACCCTCTACGCCAAAACCCTACCCGAGAGTGTTAACATTTACATTTAGTCATTTAGCAGACGCTTTTATCCAAAGCGAGGACAATAGAAGCAATCAAAACCAACAAAATAGCAATAATAAGCAAGTGCTATGACAAGTTAACGAAAGCAAAAGTGTTATAAAAATGCATTTGCGCTATTTTAATTTCTCATTTACACAGGCTTCAGCTCACAAGTGCGGTATCGTATCGCCGAGGAGATCTACTGAATTAGAAAACCCATACATATTGAGCTGCATATGTGACACTAACGCATGTTAAAATCGTTTTGGTCGTAACTTAATATTCTGCAAGGAATTGTGTGAAAATGTGGCTTTCTTAATAGAAACTCTGATTAACGCCCTGTTAATCATACTTTGTGTGAAAAGGAATAAAAGTTGTCGGAGTTTTGCCGCCTCTAGTGTTCATTTAAACTGGAAACTGCAGCGATTCATACGTTTAGGTACGTTTTCGCAGAAATGTAGGTAGAGGCACGTATTTCCAATGAGCCTGGGTAGATAAAAGAAGGCTATGAAATGTATTTCTAACTGTAATCCTGTGGTTTTCAGGTCCTGGGTGTTTGGTGCTTTTGCACTGCTGTGTCTGGTTTGTCTGACGTGGTCGTTCGGCCTGTTTTTCTTGAACGACTCTTCAGGAATCATGCCGTACCTCTTCACTATCTTCAACACCTTACAAGGGATGTTCATCTTCATCTTCCACTGTCTTCTGCAGAAGAAGGTAAACCCATGACATACTGAAGGAATCGGTTTGTCAGACGCCACTTTCTTTATTATTGATGGCAGCTGAATGTGTTAAAGGTCCCCTGAAGTGCCTTGAAACACGCAGCGTTATTCTATGTGGTGACGTAAATTCAACTGAAACAGGAAGACAGGGCGGGACATATCGAGCAGCCCCGCCCCCTTTTTAAATTAGCCAATAGCGTTTTGTTTATATTTGCACGGGTCAGAGGGAGCCGTTGAGCTTGGTAAAGCCGCATTTGACAGCCACAGTCTAATAGTTTACCCCCTAGATTCAATATGAAACTCTTAGTAAAACAAAATAGTGATCATAATCATGCTGAGGCTGTGTAGTTTTTAAAGTGTTTAATATATGCCGACTCGCGCATATGATCCGCTCCGTGCGATCTCGTCTCTGGACCGGAGCCAAAGTCCAGATCAGACTGTGTGTGCTGCCGCGGTTCGCGTGACACAATGTGAAACCAGACCTCATTTGCCCCAATCGAAAGCATATTTACACTATCTGAATCGTTCCCTATCGCCTACATTGTGCACTAGGTGCCATTCACTGTACAGGAAATACTACACTGTGAACAAAGCGACCGATCTCAGCCGCTTCAGCGTCTATTTATAGTGCAGGGGGCGGGCGGTTCGGATTCTAGAGAGCGTTTGATTGGTCAGAAGATTTGATGAGAAGATGAAGTACGATGTGAACGAACTAAAAGCTTTGAATGCTTATATCTTCTAAATGCAAATTATAATTTAGACTGTTTTGGAGCACACTGCCTTATAGATAACCTTAAGACTAACACATTGATATTAACACCCAAAAAACGTTCATTTTGACTTCATGGGGACTTTAAGTATGGAAGCCTGTTTCCGCCACTAAATAAAAAATAAAACAAGGTAATTGCGACTTTTTATCTCACAATTCTGACTTCTTTTCTCAGAATTGCGAGTTCAAATCTCGCAATTCTGACTTTATAACACGCAATTGTGAGTTATAAAGTCAGAACTGAGTGATATAAACTCTCAATTGCGAGAAAAAAACTTTATAACTCGCAATGTTGACTTTATAACTCGCAATTTCGCGTTTATATCACGCAGTTCTGACTTTATAACTCACAATTGCGTGTTATAAAGTCAGAATTGCAAGATATGAACTCGCAATTCTGAGAAAAGAAGTCAGAATTGTGAGATAAAAAGTTGCAATTACCTTGTTTTATTTTTTATTCAGTGGCGGAAACGGGCTTCCCTAGTTAAGTGTTGGCTCATAATGAATTTTCTGGCTACAAAGTTTATTTGTCGTATTTAATTAAACTCAAATCCTTTGAGCTCATGCCCGATGATTTTTTTTTTTTTTCAACAAGTCGGCAGACAATTTCGAGGTTGTCTTTTTCAAAGGCTTGTTTTAAAAGGTTATAACCCTTAAATATGTGTTACATATTTTAATACATAATTATAAAAGATGAAAATCGACACAAAACAGTGTTTGCCGTCCAATTTTATTTCAGGCCCATCTGTGAGTGAAAGCTCATTTAATGTACATATAATTGCATTTCCTAAAGGACGTTTTCATAAATAAAGTCGCTCACTTTCTCTTGCTCCAATTTAAAGTGATTCAGAGTGAGACACAAAATTGGCGATACAATTATCATATTTATTTAATATGAATGTTATTTATATTATACTTTTAATCAGAAGTCAGGAAGAGCTTTATTGCCAAGTACGTTTACACAAACAGAATGCATTACATGTGAGGAGTTAGGAGCTAGCTTTTAATTTAAATTAATATATACATTAAAAAATTACTTTTAAGGCCATTTAACACCATACACAGTACGAAATGAATAAAACGAAATGCAAATAAAAAGATGCAAAAAAAAAAAAAAAACTCACCTTTACAAATGTTAAACTGGAGAAACAAGTTCAGGTCTCTCATTTCAGCAAAAACATTAAAAAAAAAATTTAAATAGAGGTGATATTCAACTAATGTGAAGACAGTAACACTTTATTTAAGAACCCAAGTCTTACTATTAACTAGTTGTTTATTAGCATACATATTACTAGCATATTTGAGTTTATTAGTACTTGTAAAGCACATATTAATGCCTTATTCTGCATAATCATATCTTAGATCCCTTAATACCTAAACTTAACAACTACCTTACTAACTATTAATAAGCAGCAAATTAAGAGTTTATTGAGGCAAAAGTCATAGTTAATAGTTAATTAATAGTGAGACTTGGTCCTTAAAATAAAGTTTGACATTAAAGACAGCAGCAAAGATGCTAGTAAATAAAGTGAGATTAAATCCATAAAGTGTTTTGGTATTACGTAACATCTTTAATTATTGCAGGTGTGCATGAAGTTCTGTGTTTGTGCTTCCTTCTGGGTTTTTATTCATTTCAAGGAATATTAAATCTTGTTTTCGTGCTAGTGAGATAAGCGAATGACATCTGTTGCAGAATCAGCATCTGTCTGTATTTTACCACGAGTCTAATCCAAATGAATCATTTAACCAACTCACACTTTTGTTTTTTAATCCGTACTTATCTTAAGTGTAAATACAGTATGTCCACAAATGAATAAGATAAATTGTAAACCTCACACAAGGCAACAGTATGAATATTTGAAGAACATTTCATGCAAACACCTTGCTAATAAAAAGTTATGCCTGTAGTTCAAAGGGTTCGTAATCTGCAAAAATTTTACTGGAGTAATTTTCGTGTTTATGCTCAGATGTGGAGGACAAGGCATTTTCAGTGTGCACAAAAGGCTCTGATATGTGACTAAAATATTATATCTAATATTACCGTCTAGCAATGTCATTGGCTGAAAGACTTCTAATGGGTAATCGATTCAGTGCCTGATTAGAAAACATACCCATTAGTTTTCTGATATGTCATATATACTGTATGTCTCCTATCCTTTCCTTTGCTGTGAATAGTGTATTGTTTGTGGCTGTTAATGGAGCTGCGGTTGGATTGTGTCTTCAGGTGCGTAAAGAGTACAGCAAGTGTTTGCGGCAGTCTCAGTGCTGTACTAGTCTTCCCTCTGAAGGACCTCACGGCGTTAACAAACCCTCGGCCTCCAGGTCCACCGCTCGATATTCATCTGCCACACAGGTACATCTCAATCAAATTCTGCATTCACGTATGAAATGTGAATGTTTTCTCTTCTTTATTGATATGGTCTCTCTCTTGTCTGCAGTAGTGATTGTAAAGGATTGCTCGTCGTGATTGATTCCCTTAAACGGACAAGTTAAAGAATCAAGCACTCGGCTGTTTAGAAAGCTCTGAGGATCTTCCTGTTCACTTTGAGCCAGAAACGAACAATTCAGCGAGTCGTTAACTGAAGACTCGTCGCAAACAGATCATTAAATCAGTGACTTGTTGACAGTCGTATCAGTCCAATTCACATTTGAGCCGGTTCAACGGAATTAGCTCGCTCATGAATCAGAAATCGATTAGGTATCTTGAAATGGATGTCTATTTACTCATATCAAAATAATGAATAAACATTTTTATGAAATGTAGTGCAGAGAAAAGTATGATATTATGCTTTGAATGGACACAACAAAAACTCACCTTTACGGATGGATATATATAGCTATATATATATATATATATATATATATATATATATAT
>NW_015645056.1:489676-496626 GCF_001515625.1 Sinocyclocheilus rhinocerous
TGTGTGTGTGTGTGTGTGTATGTGTGTGTATATATATATGATTCGTCTCCACAAAAAGGTTCTTTTTCGGATAGATCGTTTTAATGAATCGGTTCAAAAAAGATTCAGAGGTCATTTTACGGTGGAACTGGCTTATGTTGTCTACAATTTTGAGCGCTGCACGACAGAATAGATCATGCCGTGACCGAGGGTCTTGATCTTATTTACATCTTAACTAAAATGCTATTTTTAAACCTTTCTATCAGCCGATGATAATTCTGAAAGAAAACGCAGAGAGCACAGATCAGTGGCCGAGAGATAAACCACGAGCTCTTGTATTAATGTGTTGTTGCTGATCTGGTTATTTTGTTTCGGCGTACAGTTTGTTAATTTTGTGCAAAGCATACGGTTACAGTAAACATCATTCAGCTTAACTGTGCACGTTTTAGACACTTCATGTCTTGTTCATGCTATAAACGCATGTCCACTGCTGAGCTGTGGGCTATGACTAATTTCATGCGCAATGCAGACAAAATTACAATTTAAAATCAATCAGATGCATCGTAATTTTTACAAATGAAGCTTCATATTATGAGAAGGCTACTTTCTACGACCCTTATATCCTGCAGTCATGGCGAAATTAGGTTCCTCCGATCTAAAAAAAACAAACAAGAATCGAACACAGCAGTGAGGAATCGATTCTTGGAATCAAATCCCATTGATTCCAGAACTGGGCACTGGGCACGTCGCTAGACCCAGGGGGCGTGCTGTCTTTGAACGTCAAAATTTGATTGGCTGATGATTCTGTCACTAATGCTCGCAACAAATCAGATGCGACGTCTTTCAACAAAAGGGTAGCACTATCTGTAGTATCTCAAAGTATCTCAAAAGTGTCTTAAAATTATGATTTATGCACCTTTATGCTCAAATAATAACTAAATAGTTTATATACTGTAAGTGTTTAAAAAAAAATAAAGCTTCATAATAAATCATTCCTCAATGTCTTACTCCATAAATAAGTTCATTACTGTAACAGCATTTGTTTTTTTTTCAAATTCACTTTTATTTGTGTTGCTCTTTAAAGCAGCTTTACAGAAAATTTAAACTGAAGGGTTCAACACGATTTTCTGTTGTAAGTCAACATTACACCACAAACAGTTATACCACAAATAATTGTTGATAGAGCTCAACCTGTACTGAAACTACAACTTTCCTTTAACAGTAATACTATAATAATTTGGTAAGTATTGAAGAGTAAGTTGCGCTTGCAAACAAACATTGTTGTTGTAATTATCGCGAGGGATTTGTGAAGCTGCAGCATATATGTAATATTCAGAATGTGTTGTTTAGACATTTTCTTGTGCAGTTTTTTTCCCACATGTGGTGTTATTAGTCCTGCTATACGCTGCAGAGCTGTTTGCATGAATATCAGCCGCATTAATCAGCGAGCGTGTCTCTGTGTCGCTGCAGAGCCGCATCAGGAGGATGTGGAACGACACTGTGAGGAAACAGTCAGAGTCGTCCTTCATCTCCGGAGATATCAACAGCACTTCCACTCTAAACCAAGGTAACAGATGAAACGCTGGGCTCTCACACATGCTGCTGTTCGTGCGCTTGCGCGTGCCTCAAAAGAGGGCTTACAATGACTTACAAAGATCCCCCGTAGTTCGCACCCTGCGTTTATAGATGCTGTAGGGTTTTTCTACTTGCTCCAGAGATGTTTATGTGAAAGGTATAATTATTTTATCTCCTTCTGTCTTCATTTAAATGAGCGTAAATAGTAACAAATTCTGTTTGCCTTGGGATGCATTCATGATTTATTTTTAGTTTTATTTATTTATTAGTTGGTTGGTGAATGCAGCCTGTGGTCACAAAGTGCATTGAACAAACTCGGGATCTTTTTCAGTTTGACGAATTCAAGCGAATTGAACCCAGATGCCACTGCACTCAATCTAAACTTACTGTGTCACAGGATTGAATCTTGTGAGTTTTGTGGTTAGTTTAGCTCACGAGCGCATGTACAGGGAATTAATTTAGTACCGAGCTGAGGATGGAAAAATTATTATGGACACATTTACACAGTACAAGAGATTATTAAGAAACTATGACCAATTGACACAGACTTGCACGCTGAGAGACATCACCACTGCTGAAGGGAGAAGATAAGCTGAATCGAATATAATTTGAATGCAAATAAAAGCATTTTATATAGATCCACAGCGAGAATGCATTGTCTTATACAAATAAATGTAAATGCCTTTATTTAATTAAAAAAAAAAAATTAAAATATGAATTTAATTTCTGTTATTTTGCAGACTTTTTTGCAAGCACAAAACATTCAAAGTGAACAATGCTTGCAATTGCCACTGATTATTTAAAAAGTGAACACTTGAATGCATTAAGACGTATTTTGCTCTTTCTTTCTAGCAACACGTCAAGTAATGAAGATATATTTGGTGTACCAATGTCTCTTTTTTAACTTAGTGATATACAGTTTGTTCATGTCACAGCATCTCATCCTGCTGTGTGGCCCATGATGCATTGCATCAATCCGTCTTACTAGCCATTTTATCGATCTATAATATATATATATATATATATATATAGCACTGCAATTGTTTTTAGGTTTTCTCCATCACACACTACATACAGGTTTAAACTCTTATAGAGAAGCACAAATCGGCAATAAAACATGTGGCTCCAAATGCATAACAGGATATTTTACTATTTCTTCTCTTTCATTTTCAGCTGTTTTGGTCTTTTCCGTTGGATCTGTGTGCAAATAGTCTCTGTCTTTTTTCATTAGGACTCTACATGCAATTCTTTATTTTCTTTCTTTCTTTTTATTTGGCAGTTTAAAATGCACAAAAAATAACAAGAGAATGCAGTTTATAAACAGTGCAGGGAGAGGTAAAAAACCCACGAGGACTTATTTAAAGCCTCCACCTAAACAATATAAAGTCTTCACAAAATTATAAAGAAAACGAAATTAACAGAGAAGTTTATATAACTACATCCAAAAAAAGTAAATACATTCATGCATACAGTATGTACATGTTAAAATGCATCTATGCATGCATCTGTGAAAAGTGCATATATACAAACAAATATAAATGCCAAGAAAATATTGATTTTACACATAAAGATTCAAGATTCTTTATTGTCACTATACAAGTATAGTGAAATTTGAGCAATCCTAACAGTGCAGTCACATGTAACTTAAACATATGTAATACAAAAAAAAAAAAAGAAGTATGTTATTACTATACAATACAAGACAAACAATACATAAACCAATACAAACAAGGCGATAGTGCAAAGTTAAGCCTTAACTGCAATACAGTCAGCGATAAACGGTATGCTGTTTAACAATACAATACAAAGACAGTACAAACAAGGCGATAGTGCAAATTTAAGCCTTATTAAATATCGTATTGCACACATTATTGAACAGTTGGCACATAATAGAAAAGATGTACATGTTGCATTGTTTGCATTCTAAAGGCTCCAGTGAGTGGACTATAAAACACTATAAAACTGATCTTTGTCTTAGGTTAGTTAGAGAGCGACCAGGATGCTTTTTAAAAATTATTCATTATTTCGGCTTTGCACAAGTGTTGCTGATGAGAGTTTGGTGTTCAGTTCGAGCTGCTAGAGACGTGACCGAGCAAGCGAGAGGAAGAGTGACTTTGAGTCAAACTAGCGTAATGTGCTCAGGTGTGATGCAGGACCCAGTGTTCTTTGGTACACTTAAAATTTGAAATTGAAAGTAATAGTTTTCATGTTTTTTTTTTTTTGTATATTCTGGAAAGATTTAGCTGTGATCTGGCATCGGGACAGATGCATGCTCTAAACAAAGTCATATTTATAAATATTAGTGTCTGAAAGTCGAACATCTTATCGGTGCTTGTGAGATAAGATATATTTTTGTGTCCAAGTAAAACATTTGCTTGGTGGGCCATTCTGTTCACATAATCTGAAATATGTGATCAGTCAACATTTAGTTCTTCTGTCCACTCAGAGCAGCTTTTCACACGCATAGCAATGTCATCTGAGTGGCTGTTTCAGTTCACAGTTCAGGTCAGTAATTCTGTCTAATTCTGTTCTGCTTTTCTCAAGCTCTCTTGTTCACACTCATTCTCCTCTCTTTATTTGTTCAACAGGAATGAGCGGCAACTATCTGCTAACTAACCCTCTCCTCAGGCCTCACGACACTAACAGCCGCTATAACAACCTTCTTGCCGAAACCATCGTCTGCAACACCCCTTCTCCTCCAGCTTTCCGCTCTCCAGGTGCTTTATGGGCCAGGTCTCTTTCTGTCGTTTGGGAATGTGGGCTGGACAAATCCCGGCTTTTTCACAGCATGATTAACGCAGGACTGCAGTTTACAGAGAATCTGTAATGAAATCACTGCAGCCTTTCTCCCTTTGAGCTGCATGAATCTCTTGCTTTTTTATACCATTACCTCTAAATTATTAATTAACCCTTTTAATTCAGATTTTTTTTTTTTGAGAATGATGGATTAGAAGAGCTTTCCCAGATTTAATTTGTTGAGATTGTCACTTAATACAACTTGTGTTAATAATATAACTAAGTTGACCAAACTTTACATTTTAAGGTGGCACAAACACTTTTCATAAGTTCAAACAAAAGTTTTTTTTTTTTGATCATTCATTCATTCATTCATTGAAACATTTATTATTTATTTATTTATTTATTTTAATTAAATTATTTTATTTTTTTTACAGTTTATTTCCTGCTGTATATTGTTAATGGGGCAGTCTGTAATTAGCATTATGTCAGTGTTATCTATTATTTTAATTTCATTTTTAACGTTTTATTTTATTTTATTATCAGTGTTCTCCATTCTTGTCATTTTTTCTTTTTTTTAATTAATTAATTAATTTATTTATTTGCGGACATAAAATGCATAACCCTAACCCTAATCTCAATTTAATATATACATATTTTAATGAACCACCCAAAATTTAAGGGGAACAGCCAGCGATCGCCATGCATTTTCTTTATATGAAAAATGAGCATACACTGAGAAAGAATGGTGTAGAAACTATTTTCACTCAGAAATTGAAAAAGAAACCGCAAGCAACACGTGAAATTTCAAAGTACAAAGACTGAGATGGTATGCAAAATTTTAAAATGTACTCCAATAATCTTTGTTTTATGCACAACAAGGAAACAAGCCATCTTACCAAATCACACATTATAAAACTTTTATAAAACTGTAATAATTTTTATATTGCCTTTTTTCATTAATTTGTAGTAGACTTTTTGCCATTTTAAACTGTATTTATATATATATATATATATATATATATGTGTGTGTATAAATATAAAAATGTATAACATATATATGAATATATTAAAATGTACAGACAGACAGACATACACATACATTAAAAAAAATTCTATATATTTTTAACCTTAATGTAATTTAAAAAAATATATTTTTTAACCTTTGTAACCCATAAACTTAAATGTTTTAAATTTAACAACTTTTCATATCTTTCAATATTGTCCCCCTCACTTCTGAAATGATGGCTACGCCCCTGATATATATAATATAAACATTTTAACCAACTTCAAGCATAAAACAAGTGCATGGTGATATAGTTTCTATAGAATAAGGAGACCCAGAATTTAATAAATTATACAAATATTGTAGATATGTATTTATTTATGTACGTTGAAGTATGGTAGAGTATGTAAATTCACATAATTGAACAAAATAAATTGAATAATCACTGTATTCATAACTGTCAAATAGTATAGAAATGCATAAGCTAGAAATGCTGACAGTTTCAGTGCAGTTTACAGGCTTGTGGACAAATGTTTCCACTGTAATAGAAAGTAGGAGTTTTATTGAAATGTTTGATTTATTGTGGCAGTGTAATGTCTCAGGGCTGACTGCAGCATGATGCTTGAAGCGGAAGTGAACGAAAGAATTGCTTCTGATTACATCTGAACAGCTCGCTCAGACTGAGACCTGCGCTCTAGACAAACAGCAGCAGGAAAAGCATTTGTACATTTGCAACGCTGAGCAATCAAAGATCTGGCTTTTCTCCCAGAATTCCTGCTTTCCAGCCGCGTTGGGTCTGCTTCTCCAGTCCAGACAGTACCTGACTGGACGAAACCCCTCGCCAGCACATAAACAAATGCAAATCATCTGGGCTGAGATGATGTTTTATGGTTGTTTGCTTTATTTTTGTCCTTCATTTCTCCCCTCGGTCCCTCTCTCCTCCCGTTCAACTCTTTGCAGAACACAGACGTGTTTTTCACATCCCTTATGTTTATTTCAAACTACAGAACTTTAAATCCATCCTATGCTCCACATGAAACAGCAGTTCATTAAATGTATGATGATTTTCCACACTTTCAGTTCTATCACCAACTTATTGTTATTAGTCAAGAAATACTGCTGTTTCATACTGCTTTGTAATTATGACTTGAGATGTTTATGCATTCATATACTGTAGGCCTGCAGAAAATAATTAGGTAACACTTTGTTGATACTCCACTTTAGACATTTTACTAACTATAAGTAACATCTAGCAGTCATTAGAGTATTAGTTGTCTGTCTGCTAAATATCTGCTAACATTTTATTTTGATGCTCCCCAACACACATTACAACGACTACACTGTAAGTAACTTTGCAAGAACATGTCAACTTATTCTACTAACCCTAACCCAACAGTCTACTAATACTCTAATGAGAGTTACGTAGTTGACGTAGTTGCAAATTAAAAACGGTTAGTTGACATTTAGCTGCACTAAGTTAACTTATAGTTAGTGGAATGTCTAAAGTGGACTGTCAAAATAAAGTGTGACCAGTATTTCTTTCTTTCTTTTAAAGATGGAGTGCTAACCCTGTTACTCCTGCCATATCCTGCATTCAGCCTTCCGATAGATTCGCTCACAAAAAAATGGATTTAAAAAGCTTTATTGCTTTGCA
>NW_015645056.1:496971-502119 GCF_001515625.1 Sinocyclocheilus rhinocerous
TTCTTTCTTAAATGATTCTATTTCTATTAAATAATTCTACACTTTGATTGGAATAAATCTAAATAACGTAAAGATTTAAATCAGGGAATTGCAGGCTGTCATAATAATAAACATGCGTTATATGAAGATGATAATAGCCCAAATTAATTTTCACCACAAAACTTCAAATTACAATTTAGCGTCCTGTGGTGCCAATTCGAATGTAATTTTAACTTATGAACTGAAAAAGAGACAAGTTTCACATTTATAATTTTCCCTAACCCTAATTTATGGGGAAAATTACTTTCAACCTGAATAAATATTTCTTTATTCATGTTATTTATTTGTTTAAATTGTGAGTGAAATGAAATGATGTGTGGTGGATCTTGATGGACTGAATTCAGATCTTTGGAGTTTGTAAGCTTGCTGATTTCTCACTTTTCTGTCTTTGCTGCGATTTTTTTTTTTAAACGCCGTTGTTTCACTCTTTTTGTTTTGGCACATGGGCAGTTCTCAGGTCAGCTAGCCTGAGCAGACACACATGATGTGAGTGTTTGCACTCTTCGCCTTCGCTCTGTGATCTGTGGACTGGCATCTGTGTGCTCCATAAACACCATTCATCTCTGTTGTGTTCGATGCAGACATTTACAGCATGTTTTGTGTTTATGCTCATGCTTTTTCTGTGGGAAAAAAAAAGAATGTTGATTGTTTTGTGTTTTTGCAAGAGGTTCTTTGGCTGCGATGTTGTTGCTATTACTGTTAAAAACATCCATTTATGAAACATTGAATATTTTGTTTGAACAGTCTCTGTTTAGCAACATGCATCTCTACTCTTTTAATTTAATATTTTAGGTTTTAATTAGGGCTGTCAACCAATTACAGTTTTTAATCTAATTAGTTACATGACGTGCCGATTAATGAATCGAATTAATCACATGTTATTCGCACATCCAAAAATCATTTAAAGTCATTGTTGTGTTAGATGAGAAAAGCCTTGAATAAACATTACAAAAAATTAGCTTTTGATTCAGCATTGCATAAATAATGATAATAATTCAGTATTGTTTTTTTTTAATTATAATATTAAAATTAAAAAAATTAAATGATTCAATAAATATGCTTTTTTTTTTAGCTTAAACGCCAGTAGGTGGCAGCAAGTCACTGTCTTAATGAGCGAGTCCATTCACTCAATCATTCAACTGATTTGTTAAAAAAAACAGATTAATTCTAGAATGATGAACGAGTCATTGAATCATTGGCTCACTTGATTCGTTCAGGATTCATTCAGTAACGAAACACTGCTGTCTACTGCTCTGTTTGGAAGTATGAAATTGAGCAAAACAGACAATATTGTATCAAAAATGAAACACTTTAACTTGTTTATTGAACTACTGTATATAATCAGTATCACATTCACAATCATGCAGGAAAAAATACTCGTGTTATATTGCTAAACTATATCATATGATACAAGACGACAAACCCATACAGGGATTTTTTTTCGCTCATATCTTGAAATGAAAGATGACAGTACAGATCTGAGCTGTATTAATAATTTTAACATCATTTTCCCATAATTAATCGCACCAAATGAACATTAAATCGACAGTCCTAGTTTTAATACATTATTTTTAGTTGGCATTTGGCATGTAATGAGTGTGATGAGAAATCCCGTGTCCTTAATAGTAACAAATACCTAGTATTGTCCATCATACCACTTACTATTTCCAACAGTTGAATTTTTGTTTTTATTTCAGGCCAGCACTCGCTAACCCACAGCCGTGATGTCAGCACCATGGACACGCTCCCTCTCAACGACAACTTCAACAACAGCTACTCACAGCGAGAGGACGACTACGAGGACCCCGCGCTGTGCTGCCCGCCCGCTGACGCTCTGCGTCTGGATGACGCTGCCTTTGAGAAGATGATCATCTCCGAGCTGGTTCACAATAACCTGAGGCCTCGCCGGCCGCCGCAAAACCAATCCAGCTCAAAAACCCAACCGCCGTCCGACAGCAGCCACCGGGGTCCGCAGGAGACTTTCGACGGGGGTGTAGGGAATAGAAACCGGAGTGAAGATGATGCCACAGTTTCCGACACCTCCGCTTTACCGCCGTCCTCCAGCCACCCGGCGCTGGAGCTGCTTCTCCTTCACCCCAACGACCGGGAAGCCCTCGAGGTCCCGCTTTTGCCCCAACGAACTCACTCGCTCCTTTACAGCGCTCAAAAGGCCGCCAGGCGGCAGAAGGACAGCAGAAAGGCAGAAGACGATGAGGAAAGCGCGAAAGAGTTAGACGACGCACCCTCGCCGAATAACAGGGACTCGTTGTACACAAGCATGCCCAATCTCAGAGACTCTCAGTCCTCCGAATCCCCCGACCTTGTCAGCAGACAGGACGATGGTTCTCCTTGCTCATCCGCCCAAAGTGAAACTGAGGAACAATGCTACAAGAGCTTGCCCGACCTGGGAGACGGGACTCAACCGCTTTCCTACTATCAGATCAGCCGCCGAGGCACTAGCGAGGGCTGTATTGGCCCCGGGCTCCCCGAGGGCTGCCTTCCACTAGAGGAAGAACCGGCTAGCGAAGGACAGATGCAGCTAATCACCAGCCTCTGAGCCAAGAATGTTCCCTTTCCTTCATTTTCTTCTTTTGCTCCTCCCATCCACAGATGACACGAAGAGAGGACTAGTCAACCGCACAATCAATTGTTTTTTAGTAACAGAACTGATGGTCTAGTCAAACTCTCGAAGTGAGCGGAAAGTGTCAAGACTGGCATTGTCTACATCTGCCAAAAGATTTGTACAGTATATATATATATATAAAAAAAGAAACATGCCAATGTCTGATTTTTGTAGGACTTTGAAAACTCTCCCAGCCAGTTCGCAGGTGAATCTTACCTTCTTGGAAAGACTGTAATACAGGAAATGAAAAGAATGAATTAAAATCCCAGACTCAGGCCTTATATTTTCTCTATTGCACAAATAACTGTTGTACAAATGACAACTAAAGAAAATCTATTTTGCAGTACCAGGTGTAAAGAAAGCCAGTTCAACCCGTAATCACCACATCTCCACTTGAGAATGATGTGTTCAGTTATGGATTTTATCATGGAAGTTGTATTTTGCCAACGTAAATGTACAAAAAGGAGCTTCCTTATTTTTTTAGCTTAACGGAAGTTGTGTCTTGCACAAATTTGAAGTGAATTGGACTAATATGTAATTTGTTTTACTTAAAAAAAAAAAAAATGCTTTGACTTTGTCAGGGATCAATAACATTCATAGGTGTCAACACGATGTCTTAAGAACATATCTCAGTATTTGGCACTAAATAATTTATTATATGAAGTATGAAATAAAAAGGGTTGGCACGAAAGTGGGTGTGATGTAACACTGTTGATATTCACTTCAGTCTTTTTAAAGACCCCATTGTCGTTGCAGATGTACATTCAACTCTTGTTTGATATTGAATAAATGTGATGATTTTTTTCTTGTTTGCAGATATATCACTCTCATTCAGTGAAGCATCAAACTAGCCAAACAATCTTATTAGATGTCAGAATCAAAAATAACCTAAGATCTCTTCATAACTTGCCTGATGAGTTATTTGCAATATAAATAAATTGTTGCTAGTTATTTGTATTAATGTTTTTTTTATGTTTTAGCAAAACTTTGAAACTATTTGTAACCCATTTATGCTTCATTTTTATGGTGCCCTTCTATTTAATTAATTGACAGTACGTACTTACTATATGGTTAGAATTAGGATTAGGGTTTGGTTTTGGGTAATTGCATGTAATTATGCATAATTTGTTATTACTATCTTAAGAACATGTAACATGTTTAAAGGCAGGGTAGGTGATTTGTTTCAAAAAAATGTTTTTGTTATGCTGGTTGAAAGTCTCTTAACATCCCGATAGCACTCACTAAGTTCAGTGGTTTAAATGTATTTACATGCATTTATATAATCTGTGGATGGTGTAGGACTATAAAATAAAATGTTCGTCCAATCATATTCCTCGGTTTGAGAACTACAACAGAGTTATGTAAATAACATCAGGGAAAAAATATATTGTGGTCACAAATTGAGAATTAATTTAGTAAAATTGTGGCCACAAATTAAACAAAATGGGGGGAAAAAGACCTTGTTTCTTCCTGCATGTTGTGCATAGGTTAACAAATGCTTTTTTATCGTTAAGCCATTTTTTTATCGTTAGGCCATAAAAAATACTTAATGCAAATATGTGAAATCTTGGCAAACACATTGCAAGTGCAGCTGAACTTGCACTTGTATCACCGTGACGTAAAATGGGAATGAAGGAATGAGACACTGTGTCAGTAGCTGATACTTTGGACTGAAAACCCCAGAATTCTAAATGGAATCATTCAATTTTTTGAGGGATTAGTTAAACCTTTCTTCACAACACCTGGAAGCAAAGGGTGAAATGCCAAGAAAACATATGACTCTCCAACGCAAGCCATTTAGGTCAAAGCTTCAACCCCGCTGTGGGGAGCTTGGAATTTCAGGGAGAACTAAAGCAGATAATAAGTTTACTTCACTGATACAACTAAAGCCAGAAGTAAATTTCATTTGTCCACATTCCTTTCCAGCTTCAGGATTTTTGTCATCAGCTGATGTCCACGCAGACAGCATTGAATGAGAGCTTAAAAAGAAAGGTCTGCCTTTCATGGTGGAGTGTACTTTAAAGGTGCTGTATGTAGGATTGACACCGAGTGGTTGAACTAGGTATTGCAGTCCAAATTCAAAATATTGAAGAGGGTTTTTTTCTCCCGGCCCCTCCTCAGACTTGATGCACTCGCAGGTTGCCAGATTGACGACACCAACAGGAACGAGTGCACTTGACAATGACTGAAATGAAATAGCTGTGTTTTCCGCCAACTGGCAACCCGGGGTCCCGAAATACAATTGGGTAAACTGGCAGTGGGCGGGTTTCACAAACCAAAACAGAGACCGACATTCTGGTCCGGAACGCACATTTTCACAGGAGAATAACTGACTGTAGCATTGTTTTTCAAATAAACAACTATGTTAACTTTGCATGTTTCTTAAATATCTGCAAACATATTATGGTATTTTTAAGCTTCAGTAGAGTCAAAAACTTACAGCACCTTCAACCCCACTCCTGCAATTTTTGTGTCCAGTCCTGCCC
>NW_015645056.1:502352-507239 GCF_001515625.1 Sinocyclocheilus rhinocerous
GCCCGGAACGCACATTTTCAAAGGAGAATAACTGACTGTAGCATTGTTTTTCAGATAAACAAGTATGTTAACTTTGCATGTTTCTTAAATATTTGCAAACATATTATGGCATTTTTATGCTTCAGTGGAGTCAAAAACTTACATACAGCACCTTTAAAAGGCTTGCATGCTTGACTGTGCACAAAATGGAGTGGAATGTGGACAATTACGTGTTCCTAAGCCTTAAGTCCACTTGTGCTTCCACAAACACTCGACGCCACCTGAGGATGCAGCCTACATTCTTCAAGCATGACTCCCTGATGCAAGAGCAAATCTGTACCACAATTCACGTGACCTGGTTTGTGCACAGCACAAATGGACAGCAACACGCTGTGCCAGATCTAAAGTTGGATATGAGTGCATTCCCTGATGATTGTAGACCAGTGGTTCCCAACCACATTCCTGGAGTACTCCAACACTGCACATTTCACATTTTTCCTTAATCAAACAGGTCATCAGCTCATTAGTTGAGACTCCAAGACCTGAAATGGTTGTCAGACGAAGGAGGCATGCAAAATATGCAGTTACTCCAGGGTACTCCAGGAACATGGTTGGGAACCAGTAGCTACATTTACATGGACACCCTGAAGGAAGTCATTCCAATTGATGAAATTGACCATAGTGTTTACGTGAATGCCAAATAAAGTGATTGGGTTGATGTAAGCATTTATATGCCACAGGTTCCAATTATACAGTATATATGTATGCCCTCGTCAGATACTGCATAAGTAACGATTTATCCACCATGACAACTTTGCACCATGCAGGACTTTTGAGCCAAGGCAACTGCCTTCTTATAGACAGTCCCTGTCCCAAACTCTTGAGTATGTCTGCATAGTAGAGAAGCTTTCAGGAAGAGATGCCTAAAAAGACAAAGCAGCAGCCAAAGACCTGGTGGAAACAGGTCCTTAGAGGATGACATCTCTATCACCTCCTTTAAAAGAAAGGACAAGACTTCTTGAATCAGGATCTGGTTCCTAGAACATTTGTCATGTAACTCAATCATGTTCATGCTTTCAAGAGCCCTACAAAATGGTCAGTTAAAAGCACAATTTTGTGGAGTTGCTAACAATCCAATTAATGGGACATCCATAAAACTTTTGTCCCAGGTGTGCACCAATGCGACACTACTAACTGCAACAAAACAATCCGCCTGTATGAGCATCAGCCAAATGAGATGCATAAAAGAGACCCATAAACAAGCAAACAGCATCAGTGCCCTTTTATCAGCATGTGTTTAAGACAACACCAGGCTTAATGAAAGTCTTAAACACCTTCAAAAAGCTTTGCGGTGTTTTATGCATATATATTGCCTCATTCTTACTCGGAAAAGCAGCCCGTTTCATCCTATTTCTATGTAATTATCACCCTTCAGGTGAAGCAGATGGCAAATTAACCGCTGGATGCAAACTGCTGACAATGTTGTCGTCTTATCCATTTTGCATGATGACAGTGTTAGTGTTTATGCACATCCTGATTACAACAATTTTGACAGTGGGTGGTTGCTGTCAGGGACTGTTAAATATGGAATGATTTCTGAAGAAGTTCTAAGGTTGCTGGGGTTTTTGTGTGTGTGTGTGTGATATAATCATTCTCCATATTGAAATGTGTTGCTTGCATAAAGAAGGTTCAATAGTATCACTTGTTGTTATGCAGCACAAACTTATTGGTTCGGAGAAATAACTTTTTTACACAGTTCCAGTTTTAGGACATTTCTGTAGGCTTAAAATGTGTTTGTCTAAGCAAATCAATTTGTTTGTGAACCAATGCATCAGCAGATAAATTAGGCCACAATGATCTGGAATGCAAGCCTGTTACAAGGCTTTGTAGACAGTGTTCAGTCTTCTTCTTTACTACAATGGAGTATTATAGTGCCCAAAGTATTCAAACGTGTAGTAGAGACAGTGAGAAAAGCATGGTTTGTTCCAGGTTCTCAGCCAGCTCTAAATAAAATCCTTGTGGAAAAGAATGATTAATTTACAGAAATGGACAAAGAGGTTGAAAACCCTGATAAGATGAGATAATCTTACCACAGTGCTCTCATCTCACAAAGGAGTGCCGCAAGGATCTGTTTTAGGCCCTCTTCTGTTTTCCTTGTAAATGCTTCCCCTAAAAGCTCTACATTTCTTGTATAAGACCTTTTTTGTAGAGATTGTATTAAAGACATTAAATACTCAGTGACCAGCAATTTCTTTCTGTTGACTCTCCATTGTTGCTTTCAGATAGAGGTGGATGACAAGTCTGAGTCAGCAAAAGAAAAGCTGACTTTCTGTATTGAGATAGCGTAAATGAGTCCAGAACATTTGCAGAAGTGGATTGTTTATATCCAGATTAACAAGTTAAAACTCGCCCCAGTACATCCTCTTTTTCTCTTTGCTCTGACTTAGGAGTAAAACCTATCATGTACAACCAAGTCAAACTTTCTTATCAAAGCCCTACCTTTGAAAGTGCAGTTCCTGCATTTTAGCTTCTTTTACTGAGAATTGTGAGGAATATTTGTCCATTTGGCCTCTTTGTGATTCAGAGGTACTACTGTACTGTTTCTTCCCTTACTTCAGATACTGAAACGCACTGCAAATGACTGTTGGATAGCAGAACGGAGAAGACGTCCAGACGTGGGGCAAATTTGAAGATATATTCTTTTGTTCTTTTCTTAGTGATGACTATGAGGTAGAAGCTGCACGAAGGCTGTTGGAGAGGAAACAAAGCTCACGGGAGAGTATTCATGACTTTCCATTATCAAAGTCTATGCCTGAGATAGAAAAGGGATATTCCATAGAGAGATTTTTCACACTACCAAAATTGTAATCCTTAACTAATCAGCCTGCTCGGAGGAATGGTGAGAACGGTGAGCATACTGGAAAGGATTGTTAAGATTCAGATTCTTAAATTTGTAATCCCACACTATGCTGACATGGGGTCTGAACTTAAAAAGACATTTGAGTTTTAACATATCTTACCTCTCCTCTGAGCTCTGCTTTCCACACGCTTAATTTGGTGTCATGTAATGATGGAGATAAATGACTAACAACCAAAACCAAATCCAAAACTGTATACAGAAGTGTCATCATCAAGGTTTGTGGACCAAAGCCAATTGCTCAGAAGTGGCCTCAGAGCTAGTCGAGAATCTAATCAAAAGAAAACAACATCAAATGTAATTGCACACATTGCTGTCCTTTGTCTTTCATGTTGAACAATTATTTGGACTGAAAGTATGAATTTTTGCATGAAGTAATCTGTAGTGGATTACTTTTTGGGTATTTTACCTGACACTACACTAACGGTTAAAGACAAACTACTTTTAAATCAAAGTTTTCACATTTATAGTAAACTACTACAACACAAAGTCCTGGTAAAATGCACTGAAACAAAACTAAACTAAACACCTTTGGAACAACAGTAAATGATAGAATTCTTGTTTTTAGGTGAGCTATTCCTTTAAGGTCTAGATTTATCTGTCAATAAATGATTTGTGAGAGGTTAAACACCATCCATTCAACACCACTGCCTGATCTCTTCTGGCACCCCTTTACTGCAAACTCCAAGACATATCAAAACAGTTGTGAAGTCAAGGATGGAGTGTGTTCATTTTAACTTAGGAGAGCAGCTGCAGCACTACCTGAGGGAGAGAACAGAAAGAATAACACTAGAGATATCATTCAATATAGATGGACTGTCAGTTTTCAAAAGCATCTATGGTCCATCCTCTGTGCCATTCATCTCACTGCCATCAGACTCTTGTGACACTGACACAAACATGGAGTTCTGCAGGTGAGAAAATGCAGGAAATAGATGGAGCAATGTCTGAAACCATTATAGATAAAGTGTTTAAAAATCTCTAGTCACTGCTGCCACTGTTGCAGTTGCTGTTGTGCCTGAGTTTGGAGGAGATAACCTTCAAACATCACAGATGTAATGATATCAAGGCAAAAGAAGACATTAATGATTTTGATCAATCATCTCCCTGAAGTGAGAGTGAGGGGGTGTGTACACAACAGCATTTTCAACTAAAACCTTTTTATGCATTTTTGCCATTAATTTTATTTGACAACACCATTTTGGGGGTCTGAAAATGCAAACTTTTAAAAACAGGCTTCAGAGTGCAAGTTTTTGAAAATAATACCGTTTGTTATGTCGTGGGTTCGAGCAGTGAGATTAAACACACAGGAGAGCTGTCAGACATCCATGCATTTTTACTCCACCATTAGACCCTCATCAAGAACACACCCCATTATTATTGAACACGCCCTCTTAAACACACATACCATTCAACTGGTATGCTACACCGTTATCATCTCTGTGTGAAAATGGTGGTGTCATACGCATGTGCATTATGTGTTCAGTTCACAGGTACAGTATGTGCGCAGGTGAGTAGTGTTTCTTTACTAAGTGACATCGCCATCTACTGGCCTGGCATGCATAATACTTATTTTCGTGGCTTGGTGTGAACAGGGATCGTTTTGACAACGTTGTCGTATGTATGTGAAACTTTTCAAAAACACAAAGGAAAAAGATGTCCGTTTTTAGTAGTCGTTGTGTGAATGTACCCTGTGAGTTCTGTTGGTGTATGGAGATCAGGAAGATACAGACATTTTTACAGATAACTAAATAAATTAAAGGGGTAAATAAGTTTGTTTGTTTTTTTCCCCCAAAATTTTTAGATTTCGTAAAAAGCTTTGATGAAAGAGTCAGGAGAGGGTGGATTCTCGGGTCAAGAAATCTTTATGTTGAAAAAAAAAATAGTGCATAAGATCAAATAAAATATGCTCAGAAGAATCTGAAATGGTATTACATTTATATGATTTGCTTTTTTTTTTTTTTTTTTTTTTTTTTTTTTTTTTTTTTTTT
>NW_015645056.1:507353-512423 GCF_001515625.1 Sinocyclocheilus rhinocerous
TTTTTTTTTTTTTTTGTCTTTTTTTTTTTTGTGTATCTAGGCAATTATTCTTGTTTCTGTGAGTAGAATTACTGTGGGTGTTTAAATCTAAATATGGCAAGGGATATCCAGACAAGGACATTTCTCTTTCAATTAGCAACGCAATAAAATATGGATGTTATGTTAGTACAGAAACCCTTTTTTCCCTTCAATTTTTGGGGGTTACAATAAAAATTTTACAGAAAAGGATTTTTGGACAAAGGATGGTTTGAAAACTGTAGATGTTTCCAAAGCCTCTTTTTGCAGCTCTTTTGAAAGCCATAATCAACAAATGGAAACAAAGGGGCTCTACAATAACGTTCCAAAGAACAGGGCACCTGTCAAAAGCTGATGTAAAAACAAGACGAAAACTTGTCAAGGAAGCTGCCAAAAGACTTACAGTAACTTTAAATGAGCTTGCTGCATGTGACAATGATATCCTGCAGTCTTCGTATGTCTGGGCTATGGGACAGGATGACCAGACATAAGTCATAAACCATAAGCCAAGTGGGGAATACAAACTGTTGGCAGGCCACCAAGTCCCAGGATGAACTCCAGACGAGTCAGAGTTAGGAAGAAGTCAGCACTGGGAGATCAATCAGAAGCAGCACCTAATACAAGAGGGTTTGAGAAGCAATATTCAGATGCAGGCAGGAGGGTCAGACACCAGCAGACAGAACAAAAATACATGGGAATATACTAGAAAATATAATATTACATAATACATATCCATATGGAAACTAGTATTATGCTTATATTTTTCAGTATATTGCAATGTATGCATGGACCATGAATGGCTATATATTACATACTATATATAAAAAATCTATAGTGTGTGTATATGCAGGGTTGTGAAAGGTTACTTTTAAAATGTATTTCGTTACAGATTACAAAATACATGGTTTAAAAAGTATTTTGTAACGTATTTTGTTACATTACTTAATTTTAATAACTTAATCTAAATACTTTGGAATACGTTGGAATACTTAAGGTAAGTAAGGGGCATATTAACTTTGATGTGTTGTTTTTATGTTAACCACCTCTAAATAAAAATGGGTGGCATGAACGTATTTATAACAATTATAAATGCATAAATAATGCTATGAGATTAATGTATTAAATATAACATTTTGAACATAGAAATATAAAATGATGGGAGGAAAATATGTTTTTAAATATGAAACTGAAACCGCCAGTTTGTGGTGGCAAAGATTCGTTCAAAAGAACTCTTTCAGGAATTAAAGGGATAGTTCACCCAAAAATGAAAATTTGATGTTTATCTGCTTACCCCCAGGGCATCCATGAGGTAGGTGACTTTGTTTCTTCAGTAGAAAAAAAACGATTGTTTCGTGTCTTAGGACATCAATGTGTCGTCAAGAACCGCAGGGTTTAATTTGGATTTGTCTGTGCATGTTTTTTTTACTCTCATAGATTTTGTTACCATTGCCATGCATTATACGACTGAAAGACTGCAACGGTTGGAGTTAAAAATCATAATTTGTGTTCTACTGAAGAAACAAAGTCACCTACATCTTGGATGCCCTGGGGGTAAGCAGATAAACACCAAATTTTCATTTTTGGGTGAACTATCACTATAAGTAAGTGATCTTATGAATGTAATTCATGTCAAATGTAAAAAAAGAACCATTCTCTCAGCTGATTTGTTCAAAATGGGGCTTCATTCAGAAACCAAATGTTGCTCACAGATGCGCACCTCTTCTGATGTGGATGTTGAAGGCAGTTGTTATTTGCATTAAGTGCAATAAATTCTATTTTCACCATGTAAGAATTTTTTTTTATTTTATTTTCAATAAGTGATAGTAATTAGATGCTATTAATACTTATTGCAAACAGTGATAAATATTTGGTGGGAAAAGGGAGAAGAGCAGGAGTTGAATGAGTTCGACACAAGGCTGATTCAAACTCGTGGTTGATCACATCAAATCTTATCACCATGTGTCTCAAATAGGCGTATTTTCTAATTATGTGTATCCCAAAGGTTGTATGGAGCCAGTTTTGTTGGCGCTATGCAGCAAATCAGACAATACTGTTCTTTTAAGTAGGCTAAGTCACTATATTAACTTTTGTTATGAATTGCATAAAATCAGCATCAAATATTCAGAAATAAGAAATATCAGAAAGCAAATATTTCGTTGCTCCCCAACCCTGTATATATACTGTATATATATATATATATATATATATATTCCATTGTGATGACCTGTACGTCTAAATATCTTTAGATCTTCACAGTGGCAGGGAACACTTCCGCAATGACTGTGCACTGTGTAAACAATGAGAAAAAAACGATTGTTTCGTGTCTTAGGACATCAATGTGTCGTCAAGAACCGCAGGGTTTAATTTGGATTTGTCTGTGCATGTTTTTTTTACTCTCATAGATTTTGTTACCATTGCCATGCATTATACGACTGAAAGACTGCAACGGTTGGAGTTAAAAATCATAATTTGTGTTCTACTGAAGAAACAAAGTCACCTGCATCTTGGATTCCCTTGGGGTAAGCAGATAAACATCAAATTTTCATTTTTGGGTGAACTATCCCTATAAGTAAGTGATCTTATGAATGTAATTCATGTCAAATGTAAAAAAAGAACCATTCTCTCAGCTGATTTGTTCAAAATGGGGCTTCATTCAGAAACCAAATGTTGCTCACAGATGCGCACCTCTTCTGATGTGGATGTTGAAGGCAGTTGTTATTTGCATTAAGTGCAATAAATTCTATTTTCACCATGTAAGAATTTTTTTTTATTTTATTTTCAATAAGTGATAGTAATTAGATGCTATTAATACTTATTGCAAACAGTGATAAATATTTGGTGGGAAAAGGGAGAAGAGCAGGAGTTGAATGAGTTCGACACAAGGCTGATTCAAACTCGTGGTTGATCACATCAAATCTTATCACCATGTGTCTCAAATAGGCGTATTTTCTAATTATGTGTATCCCAAAGGTTGTATGGAGCCAGTTTTGTTGGCGCTATGCAGCAAATCAGACAATACTGTTCTTTTAAGTAGGCTAAGTCACTATATTAACTTTTGTTATGAATTGCATAAAATCAGCATCAAATATTCAGCTGGGATTGAGTTGGGCAGGTCATTCGACCAGGAGGGAACAGTTAATGAAAAGTCAGTGAAAGTGATTTTGTGCCTGTTTGGGATGCACAATAATGCGTCGTTCACTTGCAGAACGCAAGCTTCTAGAGGGCACATAACTCTGAAGTAATGAATTTAGGTAAAGGGGTGCAGAGCCAGTGGTGTAGGCAAACATTAATGCCTTGAATTTTATGCGAGCAGCTACAGGTAGCCAGTGCAATTTGATAAACAGAGGTGTGACGTGCGTTCTTTTTGGCTCGTTTCTAGCTGTTTTTGAAGGAGTTATGGTTGATGAGCCTAACTGGATGGTGAAATTTTGATAAAGTGATGGGTTTGTTGAAACCACAAGCAGTTCTGTCTTAGCCAGGTTGAGTTGAAGGTGATGGTCCGTCATCCAACAAGAAATGTCTGTTAGACATGCTGAGATGCGAGCAGCTATCGTCGGATCATCAGGATGGAATGAGAGGTAGAGTTGAGTGTCATCAGCATAGCAGTGATATGAAAAGCCATGTTTCTGAATGACAGAACCTAGTGATGCCATGTAGACAGAGAAGAGAAGTGGTCCAAGTACTGAGCCCTGAGGCACCCCAGTAGCTAGATGTTGCGACTTGGACACCTCACCTCTCCAAGATACCTTGAAGGACCTATCTGAGAGGTAAGACTCAAACCACTGGCGTGCGGTTCCTGAGATGCCATTTTCCAATAGGGTTGACATGAGAATCTGGTGGTTCACCGTATCAAAAGCAGCAGACAGATCCAGCCAAATAAGTATAGAAGATTTGGAAGCCGCTCTTGCCAGTCTTAGGGCTTCAACAACTGAAAGCAAGGCAGTCTCGGTCGAATGTTCACTTCTGAAGCCAGATTGGTTGCTGTCCAGGAGGTTGTTCTGTGTGAGAAAGGCTGAGACTTGGTTGAACACAACTCGTTCAAGTGTTTTTGCAATGAAAGGTAGAAGGGAAACCGGTCTGTAGTTCTCTAAAAGAGTTGGGTTAAGAGTGGGTTTCTTAAGAAGTGGGGTTATACGAGCCTGTTTAAATGTTGAGGGAAAAACACCAGTGTGAAGGGATGTGTTAACAATGTGAGTGAGTGCAGGTACAACTGCAGGAGAAATGGCTTGAAGGAGATGAGATGGAATAGGATCAAGCGGACAAGTAGTAGGATGATTGGAAAGGATGAGTTTAGAGACTTCTGTCTCAAAGAGTGGAGAGAAGGATGTACACAAGTGTATGTTTGCTCATAAGATGTGTTTGACAGTTTGTGGTGTGGCAAATTGTGCACTGAGGTTTGTAATTTTATTAATGAAGAATGTGGCAAAGTCGTCAGCTGTTAGAGTTGATGAAGGAGGGGGAGGAGGAGGACAAAGGAGGGAGGAAAATGTTTTAAAGAGCATGCGAGAGTTAGGCGAATTGTTAATTTTGTTGTGATAGTATGTCCTTTTAGCAGTGGAGGCATTAGCAGAGAATGAAGAGAGGAGTGATCGATATACATTAAGGTCAGTAGGATTTTGTGATTTGCTCCATACTCTTTCTGCAGCCCTGAGCTTAGAACGATGCTCACGGAGAGCATCAGATAGGCAAGGGGCAGAAGAGGTGGTACGAGCTGGCCTGGAAGACAAGGGGCAGACAGTGTCTAAACAAATGTAAGAGTGGAGCAGAAAGTATCAGTAGCACTTTTAACATCAAGAGATGATAACTGTTCAGGGGAAGGAAGCGATGATGAAACCATAGCAGATAGCCGGGAGGGTGAGAGTGAGCGTAGGTTACGTCGAAAAGTGACATGTGTAGGGGTATGTGTTGTGTGGAACCATGTTGAGGTTAAGAGTGAGGAGGACTGATCCGGAGGTGTGCAGTGGAGTAACAAGCACATGATCAGTGGAGCAGTGTCGTATGGAAAGCCGTTGTAACATTTAATCTATAAGCCGTACTAGTATCTATTTTCATGGT
>NW_015645056.1:512993-514516 GCF_001515625.1 Sinocyclocheilus rhinocerous
CAAGTGCGCATTTAGAGTGTGTTCTTTCACTGCATGATTCAGTCTATTAAAATGCATTTAATGATCACAAAATTTAAAATATGGGGGCAGAAAATGTGTATATTTACATAATTTCATATAGTTAATCAATATCACAGAAGAGTGCCGTTTTTTTCTCTCCAAAAATCAACATGATTACAAATGATTTTACAACAGTTCAATAAACAAGAAGTTAATTAATAGTCTTACGTTTTAGACAGCACATTGCCTGTTTTTGCTCAATTTCGACAACAAAAATAAATCCAAACACAGTCACAGCACTGTTCTGCGTCTCTGAGCAACATGACAGTTTTTCGTTCCTGAATGAATCAACTGTTAAATGATTCGGTTCAATCGCAATGACTCACTTGTTAACAGTGACTTGCTGCCACCTACTGGTGGTTTTAATTTCACATTTAAAGTAACTTTTAATTTTTTCAATTAATTTCAAACATCAGTTGTCAATGTTTTATGTTTAAAATATCAAAACATTATTTATGCATTTGTAACTGCAGGTTAAAGCATTGCATGTCCCTCTGAGCTGCATTAAACAGTGTGTAAAAGCAAAAGAAAATGCCATTCAGATGCAACTTCTGTGTTTCCTCTGCATTGGAAAGATGAATTTTTTGTCAATACTGACTTCATTTGCTTGGTAACAGCCCAAATGTCTTATTGTCTTATTAAATGTAAAAAAAATAAAATAAAAAAAAGACTCAAAGGGTGATGCACACTTTTAGAAAAAAAATGGCTTTATAAAGGTAAAAAATGCCCATAAAAGGTAAAAATAAATTTAAACTTATTGGAAAAGATGGACCCACTTTATATTAAGTGGCCTTAACAACTATGTACTTACATTTAAATTAATAATTTGGTACAATGCACTTATTGTGTACATACATGTTTTTACATTGTACTTATATTTAAAAAATACCTGTATGTTCCTCTGCATTGGAAAGATGAATTTTTTGTCAATACTGACTTCATTTGCTTGGTAACAGCCCAAATGTCTTATTGACTTATTCAATGAAAGAGAAAAAAAAGACTCAAAAGGTGATGCAGACTTTTAGAAAAAAATGACTTTATAAAGGTAAAAAATGCCCATAAAAGGTAAAAATCAATTTAAACTTATTGGAAAAGATTAATCTGCTACATGACAATAGGCTACTGTACATCAGCTGGAATACTTCAAACCGAAGCTATTTTTGTTTGCTAAAAAGACACCCCAGAAGATGGGTCAATTATCCATCATTGTTCAAAGTAAAGAATACATTTTAATACACTAAAAAATGCTGGGTTGTTTCAACCCAATTTTAGGTCAAATATGGACTAACCCAACTTTTTTTATTAAATATTATATAAATATTAAATTAAAAATATTGTAAAAAATCAAGGAAATTTCTCTGGCATTTCTTTCTTTTTGCTGTATCGAAAACGTACCGAACCGTGAATTTTGCAAACCATTACATGTGTGTGTCTATCTATCTATATATATATAGACTCGCTAT
>NW_015645056.1:514559-516091 GCF_001515625.1 Sinocyclocheilus rhinocerous
AAAATTTATCATCATTATTATTATTATTATTATTATTATTATTATTAATAATAATAATAATAATAATAATGATGATAAATTTTGCCTGTTCTTGTCTGAAGTAGGTTTGAATTCATCCCTTAGGATAGTTTTAAACACAATGTCTTTACAAAATGAAGAGGAAAAATACTTATATATTTCACTCTGTAGGGAAAACTTTCTATTTATGCTTTGAGTGTTTCGTGCTGTTTATTGAAGTGGCATACTGTCTATATGCACAAACTAAAGCTGACTATCTGTGTCCACGCAGTGAAGCTGGGTCAATGTCCCAAACCGAAGAACATCCCACTGTTTGCTGAAAGCTGTTTCCATGATGACCAGTGTCCTGCCACACAGAAATGTTGCCCAACCACCAGTGGTCATGCATGCAGTGAATCACGTGGTCGGGGAAGCGGTCAAGGTTTTGGCCAGGGGAGTGGTTTTGGCCAGTGGAGCAGTCATGGCCAGGGAAGTGGCCAGGGGAGCGGTCAAGGGACTGGTCAGGGAAGCGGCCATGATCAGGGAAGTGGTCGGGGAAGCGGTCGGAGAAGAGGTCAGGGAAGCGGTCAGGGGACTGGTCGGAGAAGAGGTCAGGGAAGCGGTCAGGGGACTGGTCGGGGAAGCGGTCAGGGGACTGGTCGGGGAAGCGGCCAGGGAAGCGGTCATGGCCAGGGAAGCGGTCAAGGCCAGCAAAGCGGACAGGGGACTGGCCAGGGAAGCGGTCAAGGCCAGGGAAGCGGCCAGGGGAGTGGTCATGGCCAGGGTCGAGGCCAGGGCAGCGGTCAAGGCCAGGGCAGCGGTCAAGGCCAGGGAAGCGGTCAGGCAAGCGGCCACGGTCAGGGTAGCGGCCAGGGTAGCGGTCAAGGTCAGGGTAGCGGTCAAGGCCAGGGAAGCGGTCAAGGCCAGGGAAGCGGCCAGGGAAGAGTTCAAGGGACTGGCCAGGGAAGCGGTCAAGGCCAGGGAGGCGGCCAGGGGAGCGGTCAAGTTCAGGGAAGCGGCCAGGGAAGCGGTCAAGGTCAGGGAAGTGGCCAGGGAAGCGGTCAAGGTCAGGGAAGCGGCCAGAGAAGCGGTCAAGGTCAGGGAAGCGGTCAAGGGACTGGCCAGGGAAGTGGTCAAGGGACTGGTCAGGGAAGCGGTCAGGGATGTGGTCAGGGATGTGATCATTGAAACGGTCATGGGAATTTTGCTTAACACCTACTGGAGATCCTTTCAATTCATTGCTTTATTCATATGGCTTGTTTTCCCTGTTTGCTCAAACAGTTTAGAAAGATTTCTGTCCCCCACCCCCCTCAAATAAAAAGAAAATTGGTGTTTTTGGAATCTTTTGGCTGTTTTCTCACATAACTGCTTTCTGGCATCAGTGCTTTGTGTAAGTTCCTCTCACTGAGACCTGGACATTTAGAAAAGTAATAGCCGATTTTTACGCAAAATATACCACATTATGTCATGGGGACTCAAATGCTAAGAATGACCCTAAAATCTTTTTATATATATATATATAATATAAAAATTTA
>NW_015645056.1:517062-526295 GCF_001515625.1 Sinocyclocheilus rhinocerous
GAATGATTTCTGAAAGATCATATGACACTGAAGACTGGAATAATGGCTTCTGAAAAATCAGATTTACTGTCAATAAATTGCATTTTAAAATGTATTAAAATAGAAAAGGCTATTTTATTATATTTGTTTTATATATACTTTTTTTTTTTTTTTTTTAAATAAACCTATAAATGCCAAGGTCCGGATCTCATGCTGGGAACGGCAGTGTGTTCAACTTCAGGCGGAGCTGCGCAGACCGATCGGCGACAGTTGCAGCTTGCAATCGGGGGTGGAGTTGAAAACGTAGACGTGAAGTTTTAAGTGAATAAAATGCAATATTTGTCGAATACAGACGTTTCAGAGACATTTGCAGGAAGCAACGAACACTTTATGAAGGCTACGGCAGGCAACTGATAGGAAACGTCCTATAGATGAATTGCAGATGAGCAAACACTCTGAAAATACATCTGCAGATGTAAATGCATACGTCAAATAGACATTTCCGTGATGAAGGGTAATATTTCTTGTACCATTGAAGAAACCGTATTAATCCTCCTTTCTCTGCTGACATCTAGTGGATAGACTGCAAATATACTGATGAGACTGACTAAAGTTGAAAAAGTGAAAAAGCATAATAGAGGACCCCTTTAAACCAAATGTTCATTAAGACCAGATGTGAAACCAGTGGCTGTTGTAAAAAAAAAAATACACCAGATGGCATTAATAAATGTACTTTTAAATATAATGAACCTTTTTTTGTCATATTTATTTGCAGCTGTTATATTACACTGTATTCTACTGTATATATTGCTCTCTGCTCTCATTAGAGTTACAAATGACCTGCTCTTATCATCTGATCGTGGTTGTATCTCTCTATTAGTGCTATTGGATCTTAGTGCTGCGTTCGACACTATGAAAAGTGCACCTTTTGATGCACAAATAACTACATTACATTCCATACAAGTAATGACATAGAATTTCCACAGACACTATTTAAACTGAACTGAGCTGGATGATGACATCACTGAATTCAATGATGATGATATATTAATGTAAAATTACAATTTTTATTATATTAAATTCAGTTTTTAAAAAAATAATTTTTAGAATACATATTTTAGTTTACTTGCACCTGCCATCTAATGACTGTTCTCACTAAACGTGACCCTTCTTCACGTCCAGCAGATGGCAGTATGAAGCCTCCTTCTGCTCGCGATCGCCATGTGTCTCCCGCAGCGGAGGAAGAGAGTCTCAGCGAGAGAAGAGCTCTGCGAGAAAGTCAAGAGACTCCGCGCTCACCATCCGCGGAAAGGAAGGAGAAACGCTGCCGAGGGATCTGTCCCGCCACCGATTCCCCGGTCCGTAGATCGTCGTGTCGATCCGTAAGACAGGGCCGAGGCGCGGAGATCAGGGAAGCCTCCTCCAAGGACTCGCTGTCGTCGGAGAATCGCGCATTATGGGAAACGCAGCGACTGCCAAGAAAGGCAATGAACTGGAGAGCGGTAAGAGCAGGAGCGTTTCATACTTTCATTCACCTGATATTACGAGATGCATTCCTTTATAAAGTCCTTGCTCTTCTTATAATGTCGGTAGCGTTGTTTATTTAACTATGTAGCCAAGGCTAATGTTAGTTAGCTGGTCAGTGAGTGCAAATGTTAAAGGTTTGCGTGTTTATATGATGAAATCGTGTTTATTCTGCATTCTCCATAGCCAGCAAAAATGCTTTCGTGATTTTGTTTTCGCTCTGCTGTAGTTCTTTTCATCTGGAAGCCACAGAATGAGTCAAACTAGTTTGATCGAAGGCCTACGGCTGTACTAGCATTCATTATGTAACGTTAAAATGCTAATATAAACTGAAACTTAAAAACACAGGGAGGGCCGTGCAAACGGCTTTGTTTTCTTGACTTCTGCTTCAAGTATGCGATCGAGCGGAAAGGTTAGAGGCTAATAATAAGCTGTTTGCTAGGTTAGAGGCCCAGACCTGCTGCTAGCCTGTATCAGGAGAAACACTCGTTTCTTATCGTTTACATACGTTTTCTACATCTCCACTTGCCTTTAGATAATGCACATAAAAATGAGCAGTTGATCTAGTTGTCTTGAACTGGAGAATCAAGGCTGGAGAATGAATAAATACAATTATCATTGGCTGTCAGGTCGGGCCTGTTAACAGCAGTCTCTACTGCCTCTAGTAAACAACATCAAGTCATTAAGTTAATTAAACGCCTGTTGTAGCTGGTGAGCATAGGGTGAACTCTTAAAAAACGAACTAAAACGAGTGGATTCTTGCTTTTTTCCCCCCTCTTTAATAAAATGGCAATGTGTTAGGCTAAATGTTGTTTTGCTAACATTTTAGATTAGCGCAAAAACGATTAACTCAGAGTTTTCCCTCAATAAACTCTTAATTTGCTGGTTATTAAAAGTTTGATTGATTCTTGTCAGTTTAGGTATTGGGTGGGTTAAGGGATCTAGAATATGGTCATGCAAAATAAGGCAATAGTGTGTGCCTTATAAGTACTAATAAACAGCCAATGCTAGTATGCATCCTAATAAGCAAGTAGTTAATAATGAATAGTGTTCCATATAATATAATATGCATAATTGTCTAAAACTAATTCGACACTGTAGAAAGGTGATATATTGCATGTAATGGGCATCTGTCAATCAACGGTCACAGTTTGAATCATCTCAAACAGGTTGATGCTCATGAGTAACATCCAAGGAAAATTCTGTGTTTAATTATGTAATTATTCACTCACCTTTATGCTTTTCCATAAAAAAAGCATGTTTTATTTTTTGCAGGGCGTCTGCGTCTGTGCAGGCGTGCTGCATGGTTTGATGGGTGTAATAAAAGATATCATGATATACATAAAGCATCACTAACCTGGATATTAACTATACAGTTAAGTTGGTTGCATGAAATTATGTAATTATTCACTCACCTTTATGCTTTTCCATAAAAAAAGCATGTTTTATTTTTTGCAGGGCGTCTGCGTCTGTGCAGGCGTGCTGCATGGTTTGATGGGTGTAATAAAAGATATCATGATATACATAAAGCATCACTAACCTGGATATTAACTATACAGTTAAGTTGGTTGCATGAATAAAAAAAAAAAAGCTTTATAGAACATTGAAATCATAGTATTTGTTACTATAGAATTGTAAAATATTTTAACTGTTATTATATATGATGTTACATGGCTTGATTTGAAAGTACTTAACATTTGTATAGCCACTTCACTATAGGGGTGTGCGATATTGACAAAAAATTATATCTCTATATTTTCTGGGATTTTATCGATAACGATAATTAGACGATATTTTGCTGAGTGTGTTATTGTGCTGATATCTTAAGGACTGCCGCAGACAGCTGACTCCTAATGTTTTTAATGTTTTTAATATTCTTCATATTCTGTGTGGTGGTCAGTTCATACTGATAAGTACTGAAATCCAATAAGTTTAAACTGATTTTTGCATTTTATGGGCATTTTTACCTTTATAAAGCCATTTTTTCTAAAAGTGTCCATTATCTTTTGAGTCAAATTCTTACATTTAATCAGGGAATTAGAATAAGACATTTGGGCTGTTACCTTTTCTGCCATCTTGTCTTGAATTTGTGATCATTCTAAATTCATTTTAATAGACTGAATCATGCAGTGAAAGAAAACACACTAAATGCGCACACGCACTAGTCTAGACTTCACGTAATGTATGCGTGCGCTCTGTAGGGATGTTTTGAATGGTTTTTGCAAAATACTCGATAATGTCAAATCGCACATCGTTAAAACAACAATTACGATATTATCGCAGACGATATATATCGCACACCCCTACTTCACTATATACATCTTTAAATTCAATCCCTGTCTCCGTCACTGCTGAAAAAAAGCTTAAACCAGCCTTAGCTGGATTGCTGGCCATAGCTGGTTTATGATGGTCTTTCATCTTGACCAGGCTGGTTTTTATCCGGGCTAGCCAGCTGATCTCTTAGCCTGACCAGCTGGTAAGTGCCCAAAAACAGCCAACAGACCAGCTAAGTCTTGAGTGTGGTTTTGTTTTCATGTGTGAACATAAGAGCAAAAACAAAAGGATTGCCTTCTTTAAATCATATATTATGTTCATTTTGTATAAACCAGCATAAGGACATATACGTATTATAAGTGATCCTCAAGAAACATATAAAAAGGTCATGGCATTTTTAAAAAGCTGCACAGTGGAGTGGGGGAAAAGGTTTTATTTTCAGCTTAGAACTATGTAGAGCTTCCATGCCTAAGTACACTTAGCTTTCGTCATTGACGTGAGCAGCTTGTCATCTACAGAGGATAAGAGTAATTGGTAGATTTGAAAGGCTTGATGCTATCAACTGCAATCGACACTGTTAGTTTAAGTGTGACGCACGCTTACCCCGGATGCACTGCTCGGTGTGATGGACCTGCATCTCCAAATGCAATGTAGACTTCACATTTGAAGTGCTGAAATAACCAGCATGTTTTATCTCATGGACAAAAATGCAGTGCATTGTAAATATTTAGGTTATTTTAAAGTCAGTTCACTGGTGGAGCAGGTTATAAGTTGTTGTTGTTGTTGTTGTTGTTTTTTTGCAATAGTTAGATTCGGTCTTTGAGTCTGATTGGTTTTAGCAGACCAGCTGTCAGTCTATGTAGTAGGGCTGCACGATTATGACAAATCATAATTGTCGATTTTTCCCTTGTAATTGTAATTGCGATTATTAATTACGATAACCACAATTTACATTGATTGAATGATGTTTATACCATTGTTTGAAGTAACTGCATGCCATATTTTTATATGAAAAAACACTAACTGAAAAACTTTTATTGCTTATATATTATGGAAAGTAAAAATTTGCATGGTGCTATAATGTTTGTTCCTGTGGCTCAGTGGTAGAGCGTTGCGTTAGCAGCGCAAAAGGTTGTGGGTTTAATTCCCAGGGAACACATACTGGTAAAAAATGTATAGCCTGAATGCACTGTAAGTCGCAAAGCGTCTGCTAAATGCATAAATTATTAAATTAATAAAAATTATAATGTTATAATAAAACTAAAATTAAAACAATGGAAAAACCCTTAAGATAACCTGTAGAAAAAAAAAACGCATCTTAAGCACGCAGAATAACATAAGTGGACTTTGAACGATTAATTGCCGCTTTGAATGATTATGTAGTTGTGGCATCCGTAATTTTAATCGCGATTAGAAATTCGATTAATTGTGCTGCCTTACTATGTAGTAATAGTAGGGATATTTTCACTGACTCTTTCTGCAGGTTATATCATTACGCCAGTAGAATGGGAGAAATGACTGTTTATTAGAGAATCATTGAATCGTTTACTCAACCATTTTGTGCAAAAACACATTCATTTAGGAAAAGAAACACCACCTGTGTTTTACTCTTGAGATGCACAGTGTTTCTGTTTTCAGTGGCGGGACAAAACAAAGTAACTGGCAATATTGTTATAATATAATAATAAATAAATAATATATAAATATAATAAGTTGCAACTTACTCAATATTAACTTTTTTTTTTTAACTGCTGTATAAAAGCAATCAATTTCTTTTAATGAAGCAGTGATATGTGGATACATTTACATTTAGCAGGATGAAATAACTATAATTTGTATAAAACAAAGTCCTCATAAGAAAACTGCTTATGCGCATCATGGATACGGAGTTATACACTTCAATAACTTGAGCACACACACACACACACAAAAACAAATATATATATATTTATATATTATACTAATAATAATAATATTATTATCATCAGAGTAAAAAAATCCCTGAAACAAGGAAAATGTATGGTAGAAGCAACACTTAAGTCAAGACATGTATAAGATATTTTTTCAGAGAATTTATGTCTAATGCAAGTGTTTTTGTCTCGCTAAACTGTTAGATTTCTCATTTGTTTTAAGAGCAAGATAAAAAGTGAAAAAAGAAAACACTAAACACACAGTGCATTAAGACAAAATACACTGAAGTTTATGAAAAATTCTCAGGTAAATTTGACCACGTTGATTCAAGTTGGATATTTGTATGTTGTAGAACTCAACAACTTCAAATTAACTGTCAGTTTTTTATAAATTATGCACTTCGTTCATTGCAGTCGTTCAGTTTGCTGTTAAATTCCCAGTTACCTCTGTTTATCCTTCATAACATTAATAGGTTGTCAGTAGGGTTGAAAAGGGGTGGAAAACTTCCGATACATTTCCGGAAACTTTCCAAAAATCCCTGGAAAGTTCCAAAAAGAATATTTCCGAAATTTACTGGAAATTTTCCACCTTTTTGCAACCCTAGTTGTCAGACAATCTTGGAAGATCCCTAATCTTGTCCAAAAAAAAAGTCAATTTATACTACAACATAAAAAATAAACCTTAACATTTCTGTAAATTCATCTTAATCTTAACTGTTCTAGTCTTTGTCTATAAACGTTGTACTGATGAGCGGTTGTACTTCACCAAACGGTTCAATCCAGGCCTTCACATACTTGCGAAGCGAGAACATGCCATAAAAGGATGTGACGGTGAGAAGAATCCTCCTGCAGACATCTGCTGTTGTAAAAACCTTCAAACCAGTTAGAGCGACACAAACTAGCTGTTAGAAATGAAGCACACTCCTGTCTGCAGGGCCCAAAACCATTTTTGTGCATCCAGCTTTTGAATGTTATAAACCATGATGAGCATCCTCAGATTGGCTTTAGTAGTCGTCTTTGTCTTATTCAGCATAAACGATAAACTTTTGAGTCTTTCTATCAGCGTTTGCTTTGTCTAGTTTTTTTATAGCCCTGTACTTTTGTCACATCTAATCCATGTCTTGCACCGTCTAACTGATGTGATTGTTTGACAGAAGTCTTTCTTTTCTCTCTCTCTCTCTCTGTCTTTCTCTCTGATTCTTCATCATCCCATCCATGTGGGTGAATGTTCCTGAAAATCCTGTAGAGACTTTTGGTACGATCACAATTACATTAAGTTACCTCAGTGACGAAAAAACATTTGCTTAAAGGGGTCATATGATGCGATTTCAAGTTTTCCTCTGTACTTTTGTCACATCTAATCCATGTCTTGCACCGTCTAACTGATGTGATTGTTTGACAGAAGTCTTTCTTTTCTCTCTCTCTCTCTGTCTTTCTCTCTGATTCTTCATCATCCCATCCATGTGGGTGAATGTTCCTGAAAATCCTTGGTGATCTGTAGAGACGTTTGGTATGATCACAATTACATTACGTTACCGCAGTGACGAAAAAACATCCTGCAAGAAAAGCCACGGTGTATTTAATCATGAGCTTTTTTCCTCGTTTTTCCGTCACTGCGGTCAACTGAAGTCTGCTGTGATGTTTGTTTTATGTGGGATTGTCTTAACTTATACTTTGGATGTTCTGCTCCTGTGTTCATAAATAAAATACATGCATGCTTCACAAAAACTCTTTTTCACCTCTGATGTCCTTGACAACCCTTGCCTGATTTTGATGTCTAGAAAGTACTAGAACTAGAAAAATATTCCCTCATTTACTTGTCAACTTGAATATGAAGTATCTTTTGATGTTGATTAGTTGGTTGAGTTATTTTTCAGCTATAATTTCGTAATTCAGAGTTTTGTATTTCTTCCTGGCAGTGAAAGAGTTTCTAGCCAAAGCCAAAGAAGATTTCTTGAGAAAATGGGAATCACCACCACAGGTGTGTTTATTTATTTATTTTTATTATTTTATTTTTTTTATTCTTCCTCATTATGAGTGATGAAGCACAGCACCATTCATTTTCACTAACTGGTGACTTCTGGGTCACTTCTGTTATCATAAGGTCCTGTCAGATACTGTATTGAGTGTTGCCAAAACAGTGAATTTAAAGGAATAGTTCACCCCATAACAAAAACTTACTCGCCCTCATTACATCCAAAATGAGTTTCTTCATCAGATTTGGAGAAATGTAGCATTGCATCAGTGTCTCAGCAATGGATGCTCTGCAGTGAATGGGTGCCGTCAGAATGAGAGTCCAAACAGCTGATAAAAACATCACAATAATCCACAAGTAATCCATCCGAATCACCACCACAGGTGTGTTTATTTATTTATTTTTATTATTTTATTTTTTTTATTCTTCCTCATTATGAGTGATGAAGCACAGCACCATTCATTTTCACTAACTGGTGACTTCTGGGTCACTTCTGTTATCATAAGGTCCTGTCAGATACTGTATTGAGTGTTGCCAAAACAGTGAATTTAAAGGAATAGTTCACCCCATAACAAAAACTTACTCGCCCTCATTACATCCAAAATGAGTTTCTTCATCAGATTTGGAGAAATGTAGCATTGCATCAGTGTCTCAGCAATGGATGCTCTGCAGTGAATGGGTGCCGTCAGAATGAATGAGAGTACAGCTGATAAAAACATCACAGTAATCCACACCACTCCAGTCCATCAGTTAAAGGGATAGTTCACCCAAAAATGAAAATCCTGTCATTAATTATTCACCCTCACGTCGTTACAAACCTGTAAGACCTTCGTTCGTCTTCGGAACACAAATTAAGATATTTTTGATGCATTCCGAGAGCTCTCTGACAGCAAGGATTTGTTTTGTACAAACATGCAGCTTTTTACTTCACTAGACATTCATTGATGGACTGGACTCGTTGATGAGCAAGTGACATAATGCTACATTTCTCTAAATCTGTTCCAATTAAGAAACTTTTTTTTTTTTTTTTTCTCTTTAATTCCAAAATAAGTTTTTAGTCTTTGTTTTGTGGTGTTCATGAACAAATTTCCTTCCATCCAGTTTTTACAATAAGCTTTGTGCTTTGTTACTTTTTATTTGAAACAAAGTCTCGGCTTTCAAATTCTGTAAATTTCATCACAAAAGTCAAACAGTATATTTTTTTTAATATCGTCATTTCATTCAACAACAAATTGGAATAGAAGTATAATTATATCATTTGATAAGAAAACTGTGTTATGTTCAACTTTAATTTGTATGCTTTTTTTGGAGTGTTGATCATTTATATCTAAAAATAATTCAATCTGGACTCTATTGTATATTTTACCCTTTATTATTATAGTAATGTACCAACTGACAGGGTTTCTGTATAGTTTACAGCATTAGAGAGAAATTGTTTTTCTTAAGAAAAATTGACATGTACAGTACCTGATATACATCCAAATGAATACAACAAGTGTTGTCAAACGATTAATTGCATCCAAAATAAGTTTTTGCTACATAATGTATGTGCATGCACTGTGTATATTTAT
>NW_015645056.1:528198-531029 GCF_001515625.1 Sinocyclocheilus rhinocerous
TACAGATCTTCTTTATGCACCAAGAGCTTGTAACACTCCGAAGAGAAAGGAAAAATTTAAATCGCATCATATGACCCCTTTAATCGCGATTAATCGCATCCAAAATAAAAGTTTTTGTTAACATAATATATGAGTGTGTACTGTGCATATGTATTATGTATAGATAAATACAAACACATGCATGTATATATTTAAGAAAAATTTTATGTTTATATATTAAATATATTTTTATATAATATAAATATATGTAAATATTTTCAAAATATATACTGTATGTATGTGTATTTATATATACATAATAAATAAACACAGAACACGCACATATATTATGTAAACAAAAATGTTTATTTTGGATGCGATTGATCGTTTGACAGCACTTATTTTTATATATATATATATATGCTAAAATAATTAAGAATATGTTTCCTTTTGGCAGCGTGTATCTACTCTATATAAATACATATATACACATTTTCTTCGATATTGTAGTATTTCTCAGAAATTAGTTTATGGTATTGTAGGACAGTTTATTTAAATGTTTGTTTTATGCTGTAGAGCACAACTGGTTTAGATGACTTCGACAAACTGAAGACGTTGGGCACGGGCTCTTTTGGGAGAGTCATGCTGGTTAAACACAAGGCTACAGATCAGTTCTATGCCATGAAGGTTCTGGACAAACAAAAGGTTGGTTGTTATCATGCAGGTAACCAAAATTACCATGCGTTTGTGATTTCTTTGAGTATTTCACACCATGAAAATATAAATTATTATAGATAAAACCGTCAATGGTGCTTTTGAAGTCTAATTATTTGTTTCAAAATGTAAGGTGTAATCTACAGTTATGGCAATTTTATTTATATAGCTCTATTTGTAATATAACCAGAGTTGAAGTTAACTGTGCATTAAAAGGTTTTAGCGAGCTCATTCAAATAATCAGAATCAAGTATTCAGACAGACCATGATATAAATACAGTGTGTATGATGTATGAATATCATCTCAGAAATTCTTATTAAATTTGTTTGTTTTTACATAGGTGGTGAAGTTGAAACAAGTGGAGCATACGCTAAATGAGAAGAGAATATTACAAGCAGTATCTTTCCCGTTCCTCGTCAGATTGGAATATGCCTTCAAGGTACTGTGCTGCACCTTCCTATTGCCATTTCATTAAATTCATATAGTGATCAACAGATGCGTCAGCCAGGGCGAATAATCAGCCAATATTTGGCCAAGAAAGGAAAAGTGTTATTGAAAACAACTTTTTATAAAATGGAGAGTCCTTGATTCTGATTGGTTGAACCGCGTTCAAGGCTGTTGTAAATTACTCTACAAACACACACCTTTGTTTACGTTTGTGTTGCTTGGCAACCACTTTGTTGCAACCACAACTGTTTCTGAGGAGCTACATTGTTTGGTGGAAGAATACTGTTTTTATTAATATCATTACACTTTATTTGCTCTGTTTTATTTTGTGAAACCTAACTACGTATATGGAATAACAGTTTTATAAAAGCAATAAGCCCCATGAAGCCGTGGTTTACAGTGAATTTATAACAGCTAACGGGGTTTCCATTTCGTGTCGTGCCTAACAACGCCCCTTAGCTGTTATAAATTTGACTAACAATGTTATTGAATAGTCGTGTAGCAATTCCGGCTAGAAGTAGGAGTGTGGTTTACTAGTTTAGACTTCAGTAATAGTCATCTAAAAATCCACTAGTTTTATTTGTCTCTCAGTTTTAATTCTGACTTTATTCTCACAGGACAACTCTAATTTGTATATGGTGATGGAGTATGTACCAGGAGGGGAGATGTTCTCACATCTTAGAAGAATCGGGAGGTTTAGGTGAGGGAAGACATGTTTGAGCTAATTACTCATTTACTGCTGGATCAACTAACATTAAACTCCAGCACAGGTTTATGCAAATGATTCACAACAAAATATCCTTTTTGCAATATGACAGCACATAAGTGAGCAGTATACTGCACAAACTGCACGGAGCAAATGTGTGTGTGCATGTCAAACGAAATATTTGATGTTGGAAGTTTAATTTGGGTCTAAAAGTGTTTTTTTATGAAACCCTACATTTAATGCAAGTAATTATATTTTTATTCAACTCTATGGGATTGTGATTTGTTACGGGATATGTCCTATGTCAGAAAGAGTTAGTATATTTAGCAGTGTTCAATAAATAAAAAAAGTAGTCAATATGAATACCAGTCAAATTCATGATACAATTTTGGTATCAGAGGTAAAACTGTTATTTTAAATATCTAGCTGTTGTCATCTCTACATGCTAAGGCCATTTTTGAGCGAGGAAAACCTTGCTTCAGTGATTCTCGCTGATCTCTCGTTTTGTCTCTAACTCTTCGATGTGATTTCTTTGATTGACAGTGAACCGCATGCGCGGTTTTATGCTGCTCAGATTGTCCTGACTTTCGAGTACCTCCACTCACTAGACCTCATCTACAGAGACCTGAAACCTGAAAACCTACTCATTGACCAGCATGGATATATACAGGTAGCTAGAACAAAAATACATATACAGTATGCAGTGGCAAGAATAAGTTTGTGCATCCTTTGATTATGCATAAAATGTGGTCTGTTCCTAATTTAACTTACAATTATTGACAAACACAATCTGAATAATCTAATAACGCACAAACAGTTGTACTTTTCACATTTTTATTGAATGCATTGAGTAATCTTTCACTAGGGATGCACCGAAAAGAAAATTCTAGGCCGAAGCCGAACCAAATGAAACACTGGGCCGAATACCGAACACGGTTTTTCACATTTTTCCCCCATGTAGGCCTATTTTGCCTTTTTTTTTTT
>NW_015645056.1:531946-538244 GCF_001515625.1 Sinocyclocheilus rhinocerous
CTCAGTGCTTCTTTTTGTTGACAACAGCATGCAGATTTATAAATGATTCTCATTACGAATTTGGGAAGATGTTTTTCGCACGTATCACATTGTCACATGCCTTTAAAAAAATTCACAAAAATGTTACTGAGCAACTGACGAGTAACAGTTTCAGCACAGATTTTCCTCGCGCTTTGAACAACCCTGGCACCACAAGCTCGTGCAGCGCTGTCAGAATACATGCAATTCATGCGTGCATTAGAAAATATAACATTTTGCAATTTATTTACTAATCGTTTGAGGTAATTTCGCGATTTCAATCATCATACAGTAACCTAACCACCAGCATTAGCCACCTCTTCTTCTCATCGGAGACTTGATGCAGCACTAGTCTCTCGCTGTCAGTGCTTCACGCTTGTAATGATTTCTGCGTCTTTCTCTGATAGTTTTAAATACTTTCACACTGTCGACATGTTTGCTGCATTAGCGTGTGCCTCTATTTGATCGCGTTCGTCATTGTTCGGTTCATATTATTCGCCCTTTTCGTGTATTCGGCCGAACACCGAAATTTTTTTTTTGCTATTTCTGGCCGAATAATTTCAGTTGCCGAATATTCAGTGCATCCCTATCTTTCACGGTGCAGGGTGGAGAAAGAAGGGAATAGTAACTTTTAGATCCTCCTTTAAGCAGAGTGATTTTTCTGTAGCTGCTTATAAGACTTTTGACCCATTTTAGACCATCCCTCTCCACAAACTTCAAATCATAAACCGCTGTACTGACATTCTGCTATAAAATGCCTTGATGTAATGTTGAATCCATTGTTCCCTTCAACGGCTTTACCAATAGTCAGGGTTCGTACGGTCATGAAAAACCTGGAAAAGTCATGGAGTTTTAAAACAGCAGTTTCCAAGCCTGGAAAAGTTTTGGAGAAATAAATAAACCCAGAAAGTTTTGGAAAAGTCATGGAAATCTATTTCACACATCTCTGTGTAATAGAATTATGTTTAATCAGGTCCTGAGTTTCGAGTTGGGCTGCATAGTTTTACTCATTCGACTTTAAAATGAGGGAAATTCACACATTCATTCAACATAGCATGTAGGTTAGATGAGTAAATGAATCCACACGGACTATCAGATCAAATCAGTCATTTGAAAACAGTGCTTCAGCTGCACCGCGTCCTCTCTCTTTGACTTTCTCTTCAAACGACTTCACATCGGCGCATCTTGTCTGTGCTACAAGAGCTGCTGCACGCTGCCATACAAGACTTTCGCTCGTGTTTCGGTAGCCTACAGTTGATAGAATTGTCACTTGCATAATCGGGTCATTGTTGCATCATCACAAAAATGTATTATTTGGACGTGTTTTTAAGCCATTTGGTACTCGCGCGCTCCAGAGGCATTGAGCCACATCCAAAGCGCGCGCGTGCGTATAAAGCCGCCTTGCGAGTACCAAATTGAGTTTGGTACCAAACATGGGCCTCAAATTTAGGCCCTAGCCCGGCCCTTGTCCGACAGATTATCAGAATTCTCGGCCTGAGTCCGACTGGAGCCCGTGTCTTTTTTTCTCTTTCTCTCTTATCCATTACACAGCTGCTGTTGCAGCCATTAAAATAGCCTAGTTCAGTTTTGGTTTTTAATGACAAAGTGGTTATATTAATTTTTTTATGTTTCTTAAGTTAATTAAACAATATGTTTGGAATATTTTTTTGTTTGTTAAATTCAAGTTTTTGTTTTTTAAAGTAGTGACCAAGCGGCCAGCGGTAGACAGTGATTTGAATATATGTGACCCTGAACCATAAAAGCAGTCTTAAGTCGCTGGGGTATATTTGTAGCAATAGCCAACAAGGCTATGTTTGATCAATTTAGCCTTCTCAAATCATCACGACTTGCCTAAAATAAAATCTATAGATATAAAATACAAGCATTTCACAATTTATACATTTAACCAGATAAAAGTGCGCTGTTAGGCGCATATCCAATCGTGTCTACGGAGAGTGGAAGCTAAAGCGTGCTCTGCAGGACATGAAGGCGCCAGCGCGATCACTTGCATTTTTTTTCCGTATAACAGTGGAAACAACTTAAAATACGCCATCATTTTTGCTCATAAAGGTAAGAGTAATATATCATTTGGAACCGCAAAGGGTCTACTTTTATTTGTGCACTCACAATATCAGCAAACATTGCTTTTTTTAGAAAACAAAACAGGATGTGCTTTCTGCCGTCTCTGTCTCTCTGAACAGAAGCGCTTCACAAAAATGAACTGAAACTCAAATTACTACTTTTAATTACTACTTTAAAACGAAATAATTCAAATCGAAAACAAAAATTCTTCTATTGCGTGCGCTTTAATGCGGAATTCTTCCAGCAGCGCTGAAGCCACCTGCGCTCGCTGCTGCTGGACACTAAACCCCGCCAGAGCCGCTCTTGACAGTCGCGGTAGCATGGTCTCGTGTTGTTTCCACCAGCGTGGCAAGTCCTATTCATCACCATAATAATTGATGGATATCTAAACTATAAGGAGGAAGCCTAAAACAAGCCCGATGCCCGGCCCGCGTCTGAGTTATGACTTGAAAATTGTCCCGAAGCCGTAAATAAGTTGGGGGCCGTCGTAAGCACTGTCGGTTTTGTTTTAAGTTAATGTAAATAGTTGCGAAAGAGAACAGTTTCCAAAACAAAATTCAGATTCAGAAAGTAAAATAAATGATAATATTCAGTGATGTGATATGTTCTCTATGTGGAGTAACGTCTGGCGCAGTTGCAGCTTGTACTTATTACTAAAAAAGAAATATGGCCTAAAGCAAAAAATTTGCATTAATAGCCATTAATTTTAGTTAACATGCTATAAGTTGAACAGATTTTTATTCTTATTGTAAAATAATGGAACATTAGGTCATGAATATTGTCTCAAAAGTCATGGAGAAGTGATGGAAATTTATTGGTAAAAATGTGTACGAACCCTCAATAGTGGACACATGGACAAGGACTTTTACAATTTGTAGAGTGGAGGTCTGGAAGTCTTTTGCTGTTATCCGTGGGTTCTTTTGTGCTTCTTTCAGGATTGTCTGTTGTGTTTTTAGTGATCATTGTTGGATGCTCACTCCTAAAAAAAAAAAAAAAAAAAAAGGGTTCTCAAGTGCAAAAAAAAAATCAAAAATCAAGTGCAAAAATCTTTAAAGTGAATGGCTACTTGAAGGAATGCCTTTTTTATTTTGTAATATGCTTATTTATATCTCATTTTCTGAGTTTCCATTAAAAACGTTCTGTTTTAGTACTTATTTAAGGCTAACAATCAGCGGTAAAATGCTCTGAACAAACATTTAATCCTCCAACGCATTCTACATTAATAATAATAAAAATAAAAAAACTCTTTCGGTGTTCGGCCAAATAAGCGAAAAGACTGAATAAATTGTACCGAACAATGACGTGACGTGATCAAATAAAGGCGCGCAGTAATGCAGCAAACATGTCGGTAGTGTGGAAGCATTTAAAACTGTCCGAGAAAGATGCAAAAATTACTACAAGCACCGACAGCGAGAGACTGTTTAGCACTGCATCGCATGTCTTCGATGAGAAGAGGAAGGGGTGTTTATTGCTGGTTACTGTATGATGATTGAAATCACGAAATGGCCTTAAGCAATTAAATAAACTGCAGAACGTTATATTTTCTAATACACGCACAAATTGCATGTATTCAAACAGCGCTGCACGAGCTCGCGGCGCTATCTGCTTGTTAGCCAGGGTTCAAAGTCCAAAATCTGCACTGAAACAGTATTACTCGTCAGTTGCTCAGTAACATTTTTATGAATTTTTTTTTAAAATAAAACTGTCATTTTCAGGTAACAGACTTTGGTTTTGCAAAAAGAGTAAAAGGCAGAACTTGGACTTTATGTGGAACTCCAGAGTACTTGGCACCAGAGATCATCCTCAGCAAGGTAATCCAGCGTTACATCCAGCTTTAAATCCAAATTTACAAGCAGGGCAAAGCACTTATTTGTTTCTCAAATTTAGGGATACAACAAGGCTGTGGACTGGTGGGCCCTTGGTGTTCTCATATATGAGATGGCAGCTGGATATCCCCCATTTTTTGCAGACCAGCCTATTCAGATCTATGAGAAAATTGTGTCTGGAAAGGTACTAGCAAGTTGCATGTATACGTGTACAGTCAAGCAATTAGATTAATTTGGATAAGCAGTGAATGCACAATCAAAATGGCATCTTGAACGTGTTTTGTAGGTACGATTCCCCTCGCACTTCAGTTCGGATCTGAAAGATCTTTTGAGGAATCTGCTGCAGGTGGACCTGACCAAGCGATACGGCAACCTGAGGAATGGTGTCAATGATATCAAAAACCACAAATGGTTTGCCACAACGGATTGGATAGCCATCTATGAGAGAAAGGTATGATGCTCAGTCTTCAGTTACGCAGTCTGAGCCTAATACCGGAGATGCAGGATTTCCTTTCCCACATCCACCATATTAAGTGGGGTTTTTTTCTTCCAATTTATCTGTCTATTACATCTTAAAGTGACAGCAGCCTAATATACCTGCTGCTGTTGTGTCATTAATGTTAATCAAACAACTTCAAAAATGTTAGAGTTTTTGTATCTGGTATCTACAATTTTAGTAACGTATTTATTGTAAGCAAAAAAAAACAGTAACTTTTTAATCTTTTTCATTTTTTTTTTTTTTTTTTCATTTATTTGAATTTTGAAGTAAAAATTTTAAAGACATGCAATTGTAGTCCTTGAAATCCCAAAAATTGTGCTTAAAGTACTTGGAAGTACTGTAGTTTTTATCTTTATGAACCGGTGGCTGGGCAGTATGCCAAAAAAAATGTAACCGTTTAAGAAAGCAACTACAACATTGATTAAAGTCGCATTGTCTTTATTAAAAGCTTGTAAAAGAGAGTTGAAGTGCTCCACACGGTGTACAAATAAAACAAATTCACTTGAGTATCTTTTCAGAAATATGAAATTTGAAGGCAAATATTGTACAAACTTGTCTTAAACACATCCTGTATGTTCAGAAATAATTTAAAATAAGGAAAATGCTGAATGTTCCCTAGCCGAAAATGTAGACATTCGGTTTAAGAGGTCAACTCAAAAAGTCAAGGCAAAAGTATAACACAAGCAGCAGGATATTTAAAAACAAAGAAAATTGCATCATCTTTCAGCCTGTCACCATTATGCAAACATGAAATGGCAAACAGTAGTAGCTCTCTATAGGTTCCTGCTCTTTTCATTGTTTTTATGTAAACATGAGTTTGAAGGACGTGTTTGCATCTCGAGGATGAGATGCTGCTCAAGTTAAAAGACGACAACTGTCTCCTTGCTTTTTTCCCCCCATTGCAATGGTCTTTGTCAACGCAAAAGTGCATTCTGTGTGAATAACACCTAGCAATGTGATCATATCGCTTCATAGCGCACACGTTTAATCATGAGCGCCGTCGTGGCCGGATCATTTTTTTTCTCCAAACTACTATTTGTTTGCTATTACTCAAAATCGTAATTCCTTAATTTAAAAAAACAAAACAAAACTTCATCAAATCTGAAAAATCGCCCAGCCTTAGTTGCAGGAAGAGAGGTTTTAAGTTTGTTTTTGATTACATCAGTTTCTCCCATCACCCACCAGGTGGAGGCGCCGTTCATACCAAAGTGCCGAGGTCCTGGAGACACAAGCAACTTTGATGACTATGAAGAGGAAGACATTCGTGTATCTGTTACAGAAAAATGCTCAAAGGAGTTCTCCGAGTTTTAGTTACGGACACATCAAAGCTAGACATACATGCATATATACATATATTTACTTATCTATATATGTATATATGTGTGTGTGTGTGTGTGTGTGCATCACACAACACATCAAATAAGGGTATCTTTGCACTCTAAAGACATGGGATGAGCAGAGAGCACATCACCGTCAGAGTTCTTGTGTACTTCCTTCATTCCATTGGGCTTTAGAGGTCACCGGGGTTCTCATGCTCTTAACCATCATGCACTGCTCCATCAGTTCACTCTCTTCCTGTTCCGCTTTCACTTTGTCAAATGACCTGTGTTCCCCATTTAAAAGCTTATTTTTTGACAGATGTTTAAGTATGGAATTACAAATATGGACTTGGGGGGGCATTGTTACTCCATTTTTTGTTGTTGTTTGTTCATGGCGGCGTCATACAGTGTTGTTATTTGAAAGGTAGCCGTTGCCTGTACCTATTGGCATTTTTTGGTGTTACACATCCATGTCCTTTTTATTTCCTTTTCACCTTTAGACCAAAACAACTGACAACTTTTTCAGGTCTTTTTTTTTTTTTTTTTTCCGTGTG
>NW_015645056.1:538512-545921 GCF_001515625.1 Sinocyclocheilus rhinocerous
CAGGTCTTTTTTTTTTTTTTTTTTTTTTTACGTGTGCAAATCTGTCGAATTCAGAGCGGTTTTTTATTTTATTTAAACCACGTTGTGTGTTGAAAGCATGACCAAAACCATCGTGTTGTGAACGGCAGAGGTCTTAACTCGTCAGATTTGCCTTAGAAACTCGATATTACAGAGCCCACAGAATGATTGCATTACAGATGTTACAGTGATCTTTATATCACGATGTTACAGTTGAAGGTCCAGTCTCATGCATATACTGACAGATGTTGTTAGCAATATAAAACATATCTTATTTTACCACTTTTGTGCATTTTTATTCATTATACAAATGTTTTATTCTGAAATAGAAGATAACTCCTGTAAAGGTCATTTTAACTGCTGTTTCTCATCGGATATTTAAGACAAACCGCAAATGCATTGGTGCAACTGCTATAAGATGAGTTGGATTATCACAGTGAGGCACTTATCAGTTCACCGTTTTTAATTTGTCAATGTTGAAGCTGTTTTGCAAAGTTCTCTCTTAACTGAAAATTGTAAAACTGCCAAAACTCCATGTTGTCTCCTCCATTGTTGCTGTTGAACTTCTGTCGTTCTTTTATTCTTATGACCGAATGTAGAGTTGAAACTTCTAGATATGCATATTGTTTGACAAGTTTGAGTTTTCAGGTACATTCTCACAGACATATATATTAATCACGATTGCAAATGTGATTGCTTTTATACCACTTTAAAAAAAATAATAATCAAAAATAGTGAAAGGGTTAATTCACTCAAAAATGAAACTGTCATCAATTACAGTTGTGTCTTTCCAAATCCGTACATTGTTCATCTTCAAAACACAAAGCAAGATATTTTTAATAAAACGTGTGTTTTCTGTTCTTCTAAAAAAAAGTCAATTTCCCCAAAACTTTGATTTAAAAAGTTCAAAATGACAAAGTAATCCTCTTCAATCACTGTTTAATTCAAGGTTTCTGGAGAGCTATTATAGTTTTTATTCACATATATTGATCAATGCACATGCATAGAGCACATCAAATGTGGACCAAAAACATGCTTGCTTGATGCTCGACAACCATTGAGGGTTTTTGTATGATTGAGCAATATTTATATGATCACAAATGTAGTGTTGTCAAACGATTAATCGCGATTAATCGCATCCAAAAAAGTTTGTTTACGTAATAAATGTGTGTGTACGGTGTATATTTATTATGTATATATAAATACACACACATGCAAATATATATTTATATACATAACTCCATGTAAGTGTCCATTCATTTCCCTAAAGTGTTTAACATGCTGTGGCCATGAGCAACTATAGACAACTAATCAAGTGTTCAAGATGGAAGGCAACATTAAGTCCTGCTTTAACCTTATTCAAGTTGAAACTTCTAGATATGCATATTGTTTGACAAGTTTGAGTTTTCAGGTACATTCTCACAGACATATACTAAGAAACTGAATATGTTACAAAGAAAGAGAGATGAAACCGAGGTTAGTAAGCCTTTTCTCCTTTGTATCACCTATAATCCAGTTATTGTTCAGCTCATAATCCGTATATGCATTATTTCTTATAAATGTTTTTATTTATACACACATTAGAGAGATGCTAATAAATTTTATTTTTAAGACTGGTTGTTCTTTTGAATGCATATAAATGGTGTTTATACTCTGAAGAACCCTTTACATAACACTTAGGCTTTTCTTTTTAATTATAATGAATGCCTTTTAGAAACCAACTTTTCTGTCAGGCAGGTTATTGTTAGCAAACGGCGTTGTGCCATTTCAGGCTAAATTAGGATGTTTTGGGATAGAATTTTGAAAGGAAGCAACATTGACAGTTTTATATTTATATATATATATATATATATATATATATTTATTGCAATTCATTCAGCCAGTAGCAGTCTTAAGCCTACTAGTGTTCATGCAATCAAGCAAAATCACACAAGCAAGAGTGCTGCGGTTACAAATATTAATCACGATTGCAAATGTGATTGCTTTTATACCACTTTAAAAAAAATAATAATCAAAAATAGTGAAAGGGTTAATTCACTCAAAAATGAAACTGTCATCAATTACAGTTGTGTCTTTCCAAATCCGTACATTGTTCATCTTCAAAACACAAAGCAAGATATTTTTAATAAAACGTGTGTTTTCTGTTCTTCTAAAAAAAAGTCAATTTCCCCAAAACTTTGATTTAAAAAGTTCAAAATGACAAAGTAATCCTCTTCAATCACTGTTTAATTCAAGGTTTCTGGAGAGCTATTATAGTTTTTATTCACATATATTGATCAATGCACATGCATAGAGCACATCAAATGTGGACCAAAAACATGCTTGCTTGATGCTCGACAACCATTGAGGGTTTTTGTATGATTGAGCAATATTTATATGATCACAAATGTAGTGTTGTCAAACGATTAATCGCGATTAATCGCATCCAAAAAAGTTTGTTTACGTAATAAATGTGTGTGTACGGTGTATATTTATTATGTATATATAAATACACACACATGCAAATATATATTTATATACATAACTCCATGTAAGTGTCCATTCATTTCCCTAAAGTGTTTAACATGCTGTGGCCATGAGCAACTATAGACAACTAATCAAGTGTTCAAGATGGAAGGCAACATTAAGTCCTGCTTTAACCTTATTCATTAACCTTTGAATAGTAACTGGGATATTTTTCATCCCATAAGGAGGGACAACAATATAACCCATCAGGTCTCAAAAGGGGCACGTGCTCCCTTCAGGAGCCCTAATCCTGTTCCTGGAGCTCTACAGTGCATCAGAAGAAGAAGGATTACTGTAATGTTATTATATTTATGTTTTAAAATAATTATTGTGCATTTATAACACATTTAAAAACACACTAAGTAAGACTGCGTGATGGTAAATCTGACATCTTCTCTCGTGATTTATCAATTTCTCTATAGTTTTCCTCAAACGCATTTGTGACCGATGTAAGCAGTCACATCAGGACAATCTGGACACGTGTCAAATTATCTGTGCTCAACAGATGAAGCATGTACTGACAATGTTGTGCAGCAGGGGGCGCCAGAAGACACGGCATGGATTAAAAGTGGAATAATGTAAACATTTTAGGAGCCAGTTTTTGTCCTTGACAATAGATTAACCTAAAATGTAGTGCATAAAATTTCAAATACAGGTGCATCTCAATAAATTAGAATGTCGTGGAAAAGTTCATTTATTTCAGTAATTCAACTCAAATTGTGAAACTCGTGTATTAAATAAATTCAATGCACACAGACTGAAGTAGTTTAAGTCTTTGGTTCTTTTAATTGTGATGATTTTGGCTCACATTTAACAAAAACCCACCAACTCACTATCTCAACAAATTAGAATACTCCATAAGACCAATAAAAAAAACATTTCTAGTGAATTGTTGGCCTTCTGGAAAGTATGTTAATTTACTAACTTTTCCACGACATTCTAATTTATTGAGATGCACCTGTAAGTGCACACAGTATTTGCTTTATAATTTAGCTTTATCATGATACCACGACCAATGCATGCTACATCTTATTTTGAGTCGCGAAACACATTTGGGAGTTCGAGTAAAGGGGGTGCACTGAGAAAAAAAAAATTATACTGTTCTTGCACTATTTGCAATGCTAATGAGCATTCCCAAAAAGAATGCATAATAGAAAAAAGCAGCTGTCTGAGCTATTTTAACCCTCTGTTATGCAGCTTGCAGCTACAAAGCGTTTGCTCTGCCCACTGTGCTTTCTCTCTCTCTCTCTCTCTCTCTCTCGCTCTCTCTCTTTTGCAAATCCCTCTTTTCTGTGTGCTCCAGTTTCCAGAGAGGAATTCCCTCTTCCTGCAGCAGCACACCATTCCATGTCAGGGCTCTGCTAATGAGCTGATGACCTGAATCAGACGTGTTTGTGCTGATGAATCACTGCTCCAAAGCATCATGTTGCTCTATATTGTTTCCCCCCACATCATTTTTACTGATTTATTCCTTTGAGGTTAAATTACCGGTACTATACAGACTCATATAATTCATCCCACACCATGTGTGCTACATGATTGATACTTCATAATGCGTTGCTTACAATTTTCAGTAACACTTTAGTTTAGGGACTAATTCTCACTATAAACTAGTTGCATATTTGAATGCATATTACTAGCATATTTGCTGTTTATTAGTGCTTATAAAGCACATATTAATGCCTTATTCTGCATGATCTTATATTAGATCCCTTAATCCACTCAATACCTAAACATAACCACTACCTTGTAAACGATTAATAAGCAGCAAATTATTTTTGGTAAATATTCAGTTCATCATTATCAAAATGCTTTTAATGATTTATAACTTAAAATGTTACCCTGCAGGTTGCAATATTCAAAATGCCTATGATGCAATGTTTTTGATAATTATGTTGATTTTGCATGCTTTTTACTTTAAGTTTGCTTCATATGCATGTGTGTAGCATTGGGGGTTGCTTTTAAGAACATTTCTTTCATTTTCCAACTATAGAACTGTAAAACCTATACAAAAACAGTAATAGTATAAGCTAATACCTAAAACAAAAATTCAACATACATGTACATTATTAAAAAAAAAAAAAAAAAAAAAACTGGAAGGTTCACACAAAACATTCTGTCATTATGTGAAGACTTGCTGTCCAACTCATAAAGCATTTATAAAACAGCGTCTCTGTTCTTCCCAAATTGCTGTAATCAGCATAACATGCACACAAAAGATTTTAGTCACAGCTAAATGAACCGTGAAATTCTAATTGTGTACTTCATTACTAATGCACAGAATCACAGCTTAATAGTCAAGGTAGTGCCATGATTAATTTCTGACGGGAATGAAAACGAGGCTGTGAGGGACTGAAGTACAGTGTGTTCAATGGATTGCACTGTTGTTTAACAACATACTGACTGTTCAGCTGACAAAACATCTTCAGAAAAAAAAAAAGAACCAAAACTTTCAAGTAGACAAAAACGCCATAAAACAGTTTTGAAAGAAGTGAGTTGTGAAAATTGCTAATAAGCTGTCCATGCCATAGTAAAGACTGTAAGCTTGTCCCTCACAGCCTTGTTTTCATCAGTGTTAAATTCAATGTCTAAGGCCTATGGCTTGTTTTGTTGTGATGTATTATATATTTCCGGGTCCAAGCCTCCTCCACTCATGTGAGAATACTTGCTCAACAGCTATTTATGAGCATAGTTCTTTTAATGCACACATTTAAGTTGAGCTTTTAAAAGCACATGTTGTACACTACAGGACACCAATATTTTAATGACTCATAAAAGATGAATCACTGCCTTCCCAAATGAGATTTCGATATAGAGATAAAGGTTAACTTAGGAACATTATTTTTAAAGAGTTTAAAAAGTAATTCAGGGGGCTTGTTACCATATAGCTAAAATAAATGCATGGTTTCAAGGTAAAAAAATTCTTATTTGTGACCCTGGAAGCACAAAACCAGTCATAAGGGTCAATTTTTTGAAATTGAGATTTATGCATCATCTGAAAGCTGAATAAATAGCTTTCCATTGATGTATGGTTTGTTATGATAGGACAATATTTGGCCGAGATACAACTATTTGAAAATCGGGAATCTGAGGGTGCAAAAAAATCTAAATATTGAGAAAATCATCTTTAAAGTTGTTCAAATGAAGTTCTTGTGTTGGAGTTTTTGTGATTATTTTGCTGAAAAAACATGAAAGTAAACACAGACTAATATTTGATGACTTTTTACACTGATTAAAAAGCGTTCATTCTTTGTTAAACATATGCACTCAATTACCGCTCCTCTGTAAAATTATTTTATGGAGTTTTTAAATGCTAATCTCCAGGCATAAAATGTGTTACTATTATTTTTTATTTAACAACGAAGGTCCCGCTTAGATATAATATATCTTCTACCAGGAGTCCTGCTATTACAGTGGAGTTCATAGAATATAATATGTGCAGGTATGGATTATTATATGCAGTTCATTCACTAAAATGTGCACTAAATATAATTTGCAATAGCCAAAACTTTTCTTTCTTTCTCTTTAAACTTAAAAAGCCTATGAAGCCAATATAAGATATATATATATATATATATATATATATATATATATATATATAAAAATTTCATTTGAAGGGATGGGGAGGTGTGAAGTGTAACAGAGAATTTTCAGAAACATCATTTCACCTTTCATATTCTGCTCACACATTTTCTGTGTTTTCTTCCACATCTTAACAAGCACAGATCCGGTGAATCCTGTCGAGTGGACAGTGGGTGCAGAAATGGAGAAACAAACACAGAACACACTCAGAAACAAGCACCACATCTCATACAACAGGAAAAAATGTACCTCACACCTCAGTTGGACTTAATTGAGCACCAAATTCTGCTACTTCTTCTAATTACTTTTGAGGACTGCAGACTGTCTTCTTATAACAGAGCCAGCAGGAGGGACAAAAGCAAAGGTATCTATGCCAGACTTCTGCAAATGAAACCGCTGATGCTGCTTAATGTTCTGCACACATCATTGGAGCATCCTGAAAAAAATACAGTGGTGTGGTATGTCTTTTTGAGCCAGATCCAACATGTGAGCAAGCTGATCCGGTCTATGCATGTGGGTAGGAAGATTGGAGTGCTGCAAATCTTCCAAAGTTTCTCAAATAAGGATATGACAGAACAATGTGAGGGCTTTAGTATGACACACTGAACTATAAAGGCTGTGACACACCAAGCCAACATCAAAGAATTAGCGGTGACTAAAGCTGACTTCATTGCTGGCTGATGTCGCCTGTGTCTGGGTCAAAAAATTGCACTTGAACACACCGCAAAGACTACAGCCAACGGCCAACTAGCACATATACAATTTGTAAATAACTTTCCATACCAGCAGGTTGCAGTAGTCTGAATTCGGCATTCAAAAAGGGAAACTGGAACTAGAACTTTGTCATTTGCAGTCTAGGATTATAAGAGACATGTGAAAGTATGGTTGTGTATGTAGAATGAAAGTATGGTTCCCTTTTTTCTCAGACTGAGCCACTGCCCCTCCAAATTCAACACACTTACTACAGTGCTATAAGCTGAGATGAATGTTTTGGGTGCAACTGCTGCTGCCCACAAGAAAGGGTCAGGTGAGGCGGCTGGGCTTCAAGTGAAATGTCACACTAGAGCAGTGTTTCCCAAACCTGTCCTGAAGGCCCCTCACCACTGCACACACACAGTTCAGGTCTCGAAATCTCTGCTGATGAGTTGATGAGTTCACTCAGGTGTGTTAGAGGGAGACATATAGTATGAAGGCTTCATTCGAAAGCTTAGGCAGCTGACTTGTTGCGTTTGGGTCCAAAGGTACCTCTTGCTCTAACTGCACTACAACAGCATCAAGTAAACCATTCAGTACTTATTAAAAAA
>NW_015645056.1:546732-554889 GCF_001515625.1 Sinocyclocheilus rhinocerous
ATATATATATATAAGAAAGAAGATATATAACAAAAAAGAAAGTAAGATCAATTAGTTAATGGCAAACGCATACACTTTCCCTGTAAATCTGACTGACACTTTTAAATATAAATAAATACTATAAGCTTTATTTACTCACTCAGTAATGAAATTTAGTTCATTTGATACAAAAATAGCTTAAATATATGCATAAATAAATTGCCTAGATAAACTGTGTATAGTCGAGTTCCATTAGACTGCTACATGTCCATGTTATTTTCCAGCAATATCATTATCTATCATGTACTAGTTGCACATCATGTCACTTATAAAATGTAAATTGTGCCCTAACCTTTCACTATGACACTTCAGCATTAACTGGTACTTTAATATGCCATTAAAACTGGCAGGAAAGAGGCTTACTAGTGTTTCTCTTACAAATCCCCTCCTAAAAGCCATAACATGGATCACAGGATAAACACTCTTGCCATTCACTGCCAGGAGGTGGGAGGGCTTTAGGGATGGGGAGGTGTGAAGTGTAACAGAGAATTTTCAGAAACATCATTTCACCTTTCATATTCTGCTCACACATTTTCTGTGTTTTCTTCCACATCTTAACAAGCACAGATCCGGTGAATCCTGTCGAGTGGACAGTGGGTGCAGAAATGGAGAAACAAACACAGAACACACTCAGAAACAAGCACCACATCTCATACAACAGGAAAAAATGTACCTCACACCTCAGTTGGACTTAATTGAGCACCAAATTCTGCTACTTCTTCTAATTACTTTTGAGGACTGCAGACTGTCTTCTTATAACAGGGCCAGCAGGAGGGACAAAAGCAAAGGTATCTATGCCAGACTTCTGCAAATGAAACCGCTGATGCTGCTTAATGTTCTGCACACATCATTGGAGCATCCTGAAAAAAATACAGTGGTGTGGTATGTCTTTTTGAGCCAGATCCAACATGTGAGCAAGCTGATCCGGTCTATGCATGTGGGTAGGAAGATTGGAGTGCTGCAAATCTTCCAAAGTTTCTCAAATAAGGATATGACAGAACAATGTGAGGGCTTTAGTATGACACACTGAACTATAAAGGCTGTGACACACCAAGCCAACATCAAAGAATTAGCGGTGACTAAAGCTGACTTCATTGCTGGCTGATGTCGCCTGTGTCTGGGTCAAAAAATTGCACTTGAACACACCGCAAAGACTACAGCCAACGGCCAACTAGCACATATACAATTTGTAAATAACTTTCCATACCAGCAGGTTGCAGTAGTCTGAATTCGGCATTCAAAAAGGGAAACTGGAACTAGAACTGCGGATATACATAGTGTAGACAAAGCAGCAGAACGTGCTTGCCATTTTGAATATGAATCATGTTGATCTCTTTCTTCATTAGGCAACCGTGTCATGAAAATATTTGCATACTGGAATGCTCAGAGAAGATGAAGGTGTATAATGAGAAGAGCCTTCTGTGTTTGTTCTCTTTACTTTGTCATTTGCAGTCTAGGATTATAAGAGACATGTGAAAGTATGGTTGTGTATGTAGAATGAAAGTATGGTTCCCTTTTTTCTCAGACTGAGCCACTGCCCCTCCAAATTCAACACACTTACTACAGTGCTATAAGCTGAGATGAATGTTTTGGGTGCAACTGCTGCTGCCCACAAGAAAGGGTCAGATGAGGCGGCTGGGCTTCAAGTGAAATGTCACACTAGAGCAGTGTTTCCCAAACCTGTCCTGAAGGCCCCTCACCACTGCACACACACAGTTCAGGTCTCGAAATCTCTGCTGATGAGTTGATGAGTTCACTCAGGTGTGTTAGAGGGAGACATATAGTATGAAGGCTTCATTCGAAAGCTTAGGCAGCTGACTTGTTGCGTTTGGGTCCAAAGGTACCTCTTGCTCTAACTGCACTACAACAGCATCAAGTAAACCATTCAGTACTTATTAAAAAAATGATACTTTTAATTTTTCAACCAATGGATGGAGTCATATTTAAGAAGAAGAACACAAAATGTGACAGTTTATAGTCACGCTTCCTCTGTTTTTAATACTACTACGCGGTGTTCCACAGGGATCCGTACTTGGACCACTTTTATTTCGTTTGTACATCAATCATTTGCCTTCTATTTGTCCTGATGTAGAATTCCAGCTTCAAGCAGATGACACTGTAATTTATGTGCATGGTTGGTCTAGTGAGGTTGTTGCCTCCAAACTCACTAGAGCAATGAGCCATGTTACTAAATGGCTGTATCAATCATGTCTTATGATAAATGTGAGTAAAACTGTTGGGATGTCTTTCTCCAAACGGCCATGTACCGTAGAACTTCAAAGACTGATATTAAGTTACACAGGCAAGTTTAAATGCTCGTTCTGTTTGTTGAAGCAGTTGACAGGTCAACTTCTTACCCAATGGTGTGAAGTGAGTTTGTCTGGAGCGTTTGGAAAACCTTTTCCTGGCCCATGGAATTGGGCTGCATAAGTGACATATACTTTAAAGAAAAGGCAGTGTTAAGTAGACTAAACATTTGCTTGCTGTGAGGGTGTTGTATTGCTGTTATCTCTAAACTGTGTATCCCAACAGTATAGGTGATACACTGTATCTAATATGTTAGTGTGGTATGGAAAGCCATACACTAGGTTTTTGTATAACACAGCCACTATGAATTGGAACAAAGGAGCAGCAAAATTTGCAAGGAGGCAGAGTCAAGGGTCAGTTCCTTTCCATCAATGACAATTTCACAGTGCAGATGAATTTAAATAGACACTGATTATTTACATGGGTGACACAACTGCCAAAGAGAGGATATTGCTCATTTATTTCTTATAAGATGCGCTTATTGCCAGAAACGCTCCACAATGGGTCTTAATAAACTTTCCAGAACAATGTAGGTTTTTTTCAAGCCATATGACTTTTTCAAGCTTTTTATTTATTTATTTATTTATTTATTAGTAATTGCTCTCTAAATGTTCTTCTTTCACAATCAAATAATTCATTGCATGGTTTGTTTGTCTGCACTGATTGTCTGAATTTTGTAATATTTTGTGAGATTGTTGTACAAAAAAATTGTAAGGAACACAATGAAAAATGGAATCAAATTAGGAATAATAGACAAATTAAAAAATAGTGTTGGTTCGTGCATTTATTGAGAATATATTTGAAATATATTTTAAAAAATATATGATTAAAAAAATATAATTTCAATTCGGCAGGATTCAGTAAAAACCAAAAGCACGTGTTTAACACACTGACATCACTGTTAGAGACAAAACAGACAACTGGGATTGCAACCATGTGTTAATGTTTGGATTAGTGTTTATATGTTAGAAGCAACATGTCAGTCATGTGTCCCTGCTTTAAAAAAAAATGGATCAGACATACATTGCGACAGTCATTGCAAATATTAACAACAGAAGTGACCAATCATTGTGAACTCAATGACACCCTAGTCTTTTTATTTTAACACTAAATACAGAAACATACATGCATACATACATATAAAGAATCATATGTCAGAATACCTCACTAATGTACTGTATGCATAGATAAAATTAGGCATCTGATCCTGATTTTAATGAGGGTCTTAAAATTCTATTAACTATTGCCAACTCCAGCCAGCCAGCTGGAGAGAGAAGGACGCTTCACTGACTGTCTGCATCACTCCTGCCAATTTTAGGATGGACAGCAAACTGAACATTATCCTTACAGTTTATAGACTCTGCTACTTCATTACACGATTACACTAGCCTACATAAAACAACACAAAAAATATACAAATGAAATGACTTGGGCATGTGTGTTATGTATGTAAGGGTGGGCTTCTGATTCCCCATTTCCACTTAATCCTCTCCCATCCCCCTTCACTCATCTCCGCATTATCCTCTGTGCATTTGAATTATTCTGTCACGGGGGTCTCTCTCCTCCCGCCCCATCGCCTCAGTTCTCTCTGATTATTCTGGTGGAGAAGAAACGTTTCATTTCTGTCTAGCGTCATTGCAATCGAGTATTTTTGGGGGATTTGGAATGCAGAGGCTGAAACTGAGCAACTTCTCATGCTGGCACTTGTTCATTTCACATGCAGATGCGCTGGATTTGACTCATCATTTGACCATGGGAGCTGCTGGACACCGATAATGGTCAGAATAAAAGCGATGCATTGGAAGTAATCGCGATATTTGTCAGTAGGTGAGTAGCTGCAGCGCGATGTTTGCTGTTACAGGTGCGCAGCGTTTGCAGCCTATAAATAAAATGTTTCAACTGCATATGCCTAATCTTCTAAAAATGCAACTCTTTATTTGAGTGAAGTGCGGTTATACTTATTTTTGCTTCATTCTCTCGCTCGGTTTACAATTCCATTTAAAGCGAGTCATTTTTGCATGGTTGAATTCGACCGGATTTCTCGGAGACAGGTATGGAGGAGAATGTGTTGTGAATTAACTGCTCTTATTTTCGAATTTCTTTTGTAAATCTTCCTGTGAATTGCTTAAATGCAGTGTCTCCAGACATACATTGCGACAGTCATTGCAAATATTACAACAGAAGTGACCAATCATTGTGAACTCAATGACACCCTAGTCTTTTTATTTTAACACTAAATACAGAAACATACATGCATACATACATATAAAGAATCATATGTGAGAATACCTCATTAATGTACTGTATGCATAGATAAAATTAGGCATCTGATCCAGATTTTAATGAGGGTCTTAAAATTCTATTAACTATTGCCAACTCCAGCCAGCCAGCTGGAGAGAGAAGGACGCTTCACTGACTGTCTGCATCACTCCTGCCAATTTTAGGATGGACAGCAAACTGAACATTATCCTTACAGTTTATAGACTCTGCTACTTCATTACACGATTACACTAGCCTACATAAAACAACACAAAAAATATACAAATGAAATGACTTGGGCATGTGTGTTATGTATGTAAGGGTGGGCTTCTGATTCCCCATTTCCACTTAATCCTCTCCCATCCCCCTTCACTCATCTCCGCATTATCCTCTGTGCATTTGAATTATTCTGTCACGGGGGTCTCTCTCCTCCCGCCCCATCGCCTCAGTTCTCTCTGATTATTCTGGTGGAGAAGAAACGTTTCATTTCTGTCTAGCGTCATTGCAATCGAGTATTTTTGGGGGATTTGGAATGCAGAGGCTGAAACTGAGCAACTTCTCGTGCTGGCACTTGTTCATTTCACATGCAGATGCGCTGGATTTGACTCATCATTTGACCATGGGAGCTGCTGGACACCGATAATGGTCAGAATAAAAGCGATGCATTGGAAGTAATCGCGATATTTGTCAGTAGGTGAGTAGCTGCAGCGCAATGTTTGCTGTTACAGGTGCGCAGCGTTTGCAGCCTATAAATAAAATGTTTCAACTGCATATGCCTAATCTTCTAAAAATGCAACTCTTTATTTGAGTGAAGTGCGGTTATACTTATTTTTGCTTCATTCTCTCGCTCGGTTTACAATTCCATTTAAAGCGAGTCATTTTTGCATGGTTGAATTCGACCGGATTTCTCGGAGACAGGTATGGAGGAGAATGTGTTGTGAATTAACTGCTCTTATTTTCGAATTTCTTTTGTAAATCTTCCTGTGAATTGCTTAAATGCAGTGTCTCACGAGGAAGCGAAGCAATGCATAACGTTTCGTTTTTAGTAGGCTAATGTAAAGGTTATTGGGTTGTTGTTTTGAAACTGTTACCCAACATTTTACACTTTACGTTATGAAAATAAAACCTGAACATAGCGTTCTGTATAACTTGTTTGCCACAGAATCCTCAGGACTATATAGGTTTTCTTAATCTATGAATTAGCTGCAAATATAGCCAAATGGGAACTATACACTGGTTTTGTGTTGGCTGACTGTATATGCAAAGTAAAGCATTACTGGAAACTTCAGTTGATGTGATCTTATAAATCAGTCAGTCACTTTGTGCAAAACCTAAATGTTCATGTAAATAATTCAACTATTAAGTGAAGACTTGCTGCCAACTCCGTGAAAAACCCTCATAATGTTCTCGTCTCACGATTTTAAAGACTAGATTTTAGTTGTGGATGTGGCTTGATTGTGAATTTTGGCTTGTACGCTAGACAGACTGGGTTTTGGTGGTGGAGGTTGGGATCTTAGACTCACGTGAAAATAGACCAGCTTCATCTGAACATTGACTGAACATTTAAAGTGCATTGTTCCAACTGATGCTTAAATAATAGAAGACTAACACTTAATGGACAAAATAGTATATAAATAGTATAGTAGATATGAATAAGTGATGCTGGTAAAATTAAACAATGAAGCAATTTTGCATGAGCTGGAGTGCTGTTGTTGTGAATATCAGTACTAGAATTGCGGGTTAGTAATTATAACACTGAGTGCTTGATTCTGTTATAATGTCATGTTGATTATGCTTGTCTTGTTTGCAGGTCTTTGACCAAATTTAATTAAATATCACTTTGACAAATGATTTCAATTATTTTCAGTAGAACAAGGGGGGTTGACATGACAGTGATTTGCTGCAACAAAGTGAACAGACATTATTCATTTTCAATGAGGCCTGGTGATTCACAAGCTGGCTACTGAAACGCTACATGACATTTCTCAGTAGTGGAGTGGTAATGTAATGTTGTTGTTTCTTTTTTGCATTTGCATTTGTAGAGAAACCACTGCCTAATACTGCTGAGAGCAGGACAGATCTGAACTTTGCTTGTGCAGTGTGTAAAAACTGAATGATTAATTGATTTATATTTATTGATATTTAAAAACTCATCCATAAAGACAAACTTATTTGTCAGATCATGAAAATGCTCAAAACACACTATCATAATATTTTCAATTCAATTCAAGTTTATTTGTATAGCGCTTTTCACGATGCAAATCGTTGCAAAGCAGCTTTACAGAAAATTAAAGTTCTACATTATATTTAGTAATAGCTTATCAGTGGTGACTATCTCAAGTTGATGTCCATATGGCAGAAATGTACGGTAAAAATCAAGCAGTTAGTTAATGTCATGTAATCAAACAGACGGTGAACACTATTAACAGCAATGATTATATGTTGCGATCAAACTTATAGCAAAATTTGGTAGTTTTGTATGTTGTCTGAGGGTTGGCATCATCTGAGGTCCTCTGAGGGGTTGGCATCATCTCTTCTCAGGTGTTCGGTCATCTCAGATCTTTGTAAGGGCTGGATCCAGACTGAAGCTTGTGTAACTCCTAGTTACCATGGGATGTCAATCCCGTGGCAGAAACAGAGAAGCAAATAGAGAAAAAATAGTGTAGCTGATGTTCCAACTAAGCAAAAAATGATGTGTTCAACCCAAGCAAAAGAATGTTAATGTGCATTTGATCAGATGTAACATATAGCGGGTAAAATACGCGTTGAACACATCACCATTTTTCTCAGTAAATGTATTTCTAAAGGTGCTGTTGACATGACATTTTTACCAGATGTCGGTAACAAACCAACTAATCTATACATACAAAGAAAACAATACAAATAAGTTCAGAAATGAAGTTCTGTGTAATAAAATGGAATGACCCAGGGAAAAAGTATTGAACACGCTTACTGAAATTTATTTAATACTTCGTACAAAAGCCTTTGTTGGTAATGACAGCTTCAAGACGCCTCCTGTATGGAGAAACTAGTAGTGCATACAGGCCATGGCGGTTGAGTGCATTACTTATTATTTTCTAATTCCAGGTCTTTCTGAAGCTCTCCACAAGTGATCCTTGGCTCTTGGACAACTCTTCTGATAATTATTTTCACTACTCTGACAGAAATCTTGTGAGGAGCACCTGGTTGTGGCCGGTTTATGGTGAAATTATGTTCTTTCCACTTCCGGATTATGGCCCCAACAGAGCTCACTGGAGCATTCAGAAGTATAGAAATCCTTCTCTAACAAATGCCATTAGTATGTTTTGCAACAATAAGGTTGTGAAGGTTTTGAGAAAGCTCTTTGCTTTTACCCATCATGAAATGTTTCTTGTGTGAGACGTTGGTCATGTGACACCTTTTTATAGGCCATTAGTTGGGACTGAGCCAACTAATATTAATTTCCACTGACTAGTTGCAGGATTGCTTTCTAATTGCTGATAGATTTCAGCTGGTGTCTTGGCTTTCCATGCCTTTTTGCACCTCCCTTTCTTCATGTGTTCAATACTTTTT
>NW_015645056.1:555106-562962 GCF_001515625.1 Sinocyclocheilus rhinocerous
TCTAACCAATGCCATCAGTATGTTTTGCAACAATAAGGTTGTGAAGGTCTTGAAAAAGCTCTTTGCTTTTACCCATCATGAAATGTTTCTTGTGTGAAACGTTGGTCATGAGACACCTTCTTATAGGCCATCAGTTGGGACTGAGCCAACTAATATTAATTTCCACTGACTAGTGGCAGGATTGCTTTCTAATTGCTGATAGATTTCAGCTGGTGTCTTGGCTTTCCATGCCTTTTCTTCATGTGTTCAATACTTTTTCCCTGTAAAGCTCTTTGCTTTTACCCATCATGAAATGTTTCTTGTGTGAGACGTTGGTCATGTGACACCTTTTTATAGGCCATTAGTTGGGACTGAGCCAACTAATATTAATTTCCACTGACTAGTGGCAGGATTGCTTTCTAATTGCTGATAGATTTCAGCTGGTGTCTTGGCTTTCCATGCCTTTTTGCACCTCCCTTTCTTCATGTGTTCAATAGTTTTTCAATCAGAATTTTTTCTCACAATTCCAACTTGAACTCCAAAACGGAATTCTGACTTTACAAAACACAATTGCAACTTTATATCATGCAGTTCTGAGAAAACAAAAGACATAATTGCGAGATGTAAACTCAGTTACCAGAAGCACAATCACAACTGTGAGATAAAAAGTCACAATTAGCTTTTTATTTTTTATTCACTGGTGGAAACCGGCTTCCATATATATTTCACAAGACCCCAGGATAAACTAAAATGTCATGACCCCTTTAATAAAGTGGTTCCTGCATAATCAGAGAGGCATCGGGAATGTGTACTGTTGATGCCTCCAGGAACAGGGTTGGGAAACACTGCTTTAGTCTCATTAGTCTGAGAATCTGGTCTATTCTCAGTGGATTTCTAAACCCAATCTAGCATTTGCCATTTGGGGATTCCAGCAGCAGCAGCTGCCTTCAAGGCACATATTCTCAATCTGAAATTACAGTCAAACATCAAATTGTCCAAATTCTGAAGAAAATATGCAACAAAGTAACACTCTCTACGATAGTGTAGTCCAATAGTTTCCCAATTGGCAGTTGCTTTAATGTTGATGTTCTTCTGTAAGTTCATTTCTATTTGAATTGCATTAACATTTAGCAATATTTCTTTTTGGGAAATTCATTTCACCAAATTGCTTCTTTGAAAAGCTTGACCCTTGTGTGTTTGGTACAGTATTGCCTCTATTTTAATTTCCCTTGATTCACCTGCATAGGACGAGTGGTTTGGACGGATGATAAAAAACTGTGACCGTTTGGATGAGTCCGAACTGAGTTTTAGCCCATGATTTCTTTAAGTAGGTAGGCCTATTAAGAAGAAGCTGTATTATTAGTGGTAAAAAAAATGTTGACAACAGCTGGAGGTTCCTCTGTGCACAGTTTTTCCACAAAAGGGAAAGTAAAGCAGAAGCACAGACAGACATGATGCACAGTGAACAGAGGATCCCGCGGGGGAACGACAGCATGCTGTAGAAACACTGAGGCTTGATCTCATTACTACTGAAGCGCACCGCATGACCTTAGCTCACAATCGCTCTTCCCGTCTGATACTGGCATTTCAACAAGCGCTTGCATATCAAGCTCTTTATTATAACATAACTCCAAGTTAAACACAATATTGCTAAGAAATGCATGCCTTATAATCACTTGAGATATGACTTTGAAAAAAAATAATTAAATCAATAATTTATTAAGTGAGACCAACACTGAGTTTTTTTTTTCCTGATGTACCTATTAGTATATTTCAAATGCTTTTATAGTAACATCCAATGGTGAGATCAGTGCATGATGCAGTTTTCATGATGACTAGTTGTGCAATACTTTGTAGAACATGTTCTGCTTGTTGGCAAATCCTTCTTTATTTTTTCTAATATTCGACTCTATAATACTGGCAAAAAGAGGGATGCTTCAGGAAGCCAAACACAGACATCAGATATGAACTTTCTTAAATAACTCTGTGATATTTCACATAATTTATTAAACTGAACCATATACTACAGCAAGCTGATTTAGTTTAATGCTCCAAGCGTTACTATCCGTGATTCAGTTTTAACTACTCAAAACCACCGTGATGATTCAGATGATACAAAAGCACAGGATGAATCAGAGTTTATCGTCCTTGGCCAGTCCAGAAAACATGACAGTGAATAAGGTCATGCAGACGAAGACAAACACCATCAGGATGACATACAACACTAAAATAATGCAATAAACACTGAACAACAATAACATAACAAACTGCACATTACTGATGACACCTTGACCTTTGCCTGTGATTTTGTAGGTAGGAATGAATGAACCTGCCTGCACTGTTTGATGTAGTTGCTAATAATTGGATTTCTTTTGGTTTTTTGACTTCAATTTTGATTATCTGTGTTTTTTGCGTGAATTTTTAATTAAAGTTTAAGCTCTTGTTTTGGCTCTTCACATGTTTCATTTCAGTACTGTACATGTATCCTTCCTAATCATTATTGCAGTCAGTTACACTGGATATGTTTGCTGATTATTTTTATTACTTTGTGAATATTAATAATAACAATAATAGCCTACTTCAGACTGGATTTGGGAAGGGAAAGAGGCATGTTATCAGTTATGCTTTGCATATTATTAATATGAAGTTCTGACTAGAATCAAATCCATTATATAGATAATACTGTAAGTGATAACTATTAACTACAATAAGAATGCATGTGTTGATAATGGTAATTAAATATATTAAAGATATCTACAACTGCAACTCAATTTTGACTTGTATAAATCAGTTATTAAATGTAATTATGACCTCTCAAAAGGGAAATCGCAAGTGTCTTTGTAATTCTTTCAAAACTGAAATTGTTGAAATATCAACATATCTATTGCTTGTTAAAGGGGTCATAGGATGCCCATTTTCCACAAGCTGATATGATTCTTTAGGGTCTTAATGAAAAGTCTATAACATAGTTTGGTTAAAATTTCTCAATGGTAGTGTAAAACGACACCCTTTTTACCCTGACAAAAACAGCTCTTTTGAACAGCAAGCCGTTTCAGTGCATTTCCCTTTAAATGCTAATGAGCTCTGCAGACCCCGCCCCTCTCTTCCCTCGTGGGGTGATGCGCAATTCTCTGAGAGACTGTAAACTTTAGTCGCATTCAACACAAACGTAATCCACTGCGTCTTCAGCGGCTCAGATGTCGGGAGTAAATGATGACTGATATGTTCATTATTACATCCAACAATAAAACACCTCAATCTCTTAGGAGACATTTTTGTCTACATCTGCTCCGGCGGTGAAACAATGGCCGACTGATGACAGCTCACTCAGGGCGGGTCTAACGTAAAACACCAGTGTCAATCAACAATCGTGGGCGGGGCATGGGTCTGTGTGACGTCACACAGCCGAGAATCTGAGAATGACTTGATTTGAAAAAGGGGATATTATTTATCTGGATTTTTATCATTATAGGGTGGTTGTGTACACACACTGCCAGCACACATTTCAGTTCAAACAACATGTTAAAGTGAATTTTGCATCCGATGACCCCTTTAAAACTATAGCTCACCAGGCTTTTTTTTCTCAGTGGACAGTGTATTGGTGTCACAGGTAATAACCGCGCTTTGATTGCTGATCATGTCATTCAGTATGAGCGATGATGGGGACTGTGACAGGTGCTGATGTGGAGGCATGGGCATCGTATGATGGGACAGATGGAGGTTTGGTTGGTAGATGTGGAAAAATCCAGGGCTGTGACGATGGGAAATATTCAATGTTGCAACTGCCTTAACTTAAAATTTTTATTAGTATTATTTTGAAAGGTTCAAAACAAGCATTCATACAAAATGGATCATACAGGTGAGAAATGCAAGCCGAAACTGTTAGAGCTTCCAGACTTTCTTATGAAAGGGAAAAAAAAACATGAGTGAGTTACTATGACAGCTAAAATCTCACCATTTTTGGTGTTTTTTTAAGATTGTCAAGGTAACACTTCATCTCAGGTTGATGTTGATGAACTTAAGTTCAGTGTATTTCACAAATGAAAAAGAAAATGTGGAAACAAAACAGAATAAATAACTTGACTTAAACAAGACAAAATGATATGACATGATACATTTGATCAAGCTGGTGACATTAAAAGAGATGAGCAGTGATAAAACACACATGATGGTTTTAAATATAAGGGAAACTAATGCTACAACAGGAGACAATCAAGACAGGAGAAGACAAGAAACCAATGAAGATTACAAAATAATATCCAAATAAAAGCACATGACAAAATAAAGGCATGAGTCAAAAAAGAAACCTGAACCCTGCACGTGACAGTCAGAAAGCAGATTACAATCCTCTAAATTTGTCCCATGAGCAAACACAAGCAAGCATATTTGAAGTGTTTCTCTGGTGCTTTGGAGCACAATAGCAATGCTCATCAGCTCTGACCCAGATTGAGCGTGTGGTGACCTAGTTAAACGGTGCTTTAAAGAGCAGTCATTCATCACATTAAATCAGTCTTTTGTCAGACGCAGGCATGGTCTTAATAAAACCACATTATTCCAGAGTGAAAGTGCAGGCCTTTTCCTTTTATTTGATGTGAAGATGCACATGTTCTGATCTGCTGTGTCTTCAGAAGTTTGATCACAGGCAGTGTCTTTCCTAACCTCCATCACTTCTTTTAAATGAAGGTTGTTTATTAATGATGCATGACTTCACCAGCAGAAGCGCTCAAGTCTTTGAAGAGCAGAAAACAATGTTCTTCATTTTAGTGCTGAGGTCTGTTAGGTCTTTAAAGGAATACTATTCACTACAACTTAAACTCTAGCCAGAAAGACATGGGATAACAAGCGCTGATGAATTCTTCACAGTAAGACTAGTAGTATGTTTTAAACCTGTATAGCCTGACATATGAAATAATACATAAAAAAATCTATTTTTATTGGAAAGGTTTTACTGAACCTGTATTTATAAAAATCTAAATGTGGTCTAAAAAAACGAATATGTTAATTAATACATTAAAAAATTAAAATACATATGTGTTGAGTATCGTATTTGCAGAAGTGGACAGTAGTGAAGTATTTTTACTTTACTCAAGTATCAAGTATCTGTAGTTTATCAGAGTGTTTTTCTTTGGAAAACTTTAAGTCGCTACATTCCAAAGCATAATGCCATACTTTTTACTGCATTTCATAAATAAAAGTTGTTGTTTGTTTTAACTTTAATACTTAAGAACATTAAAAATGTAGTACTTTCTTGTACTCAAGTAAATCTTTGAATTGTTTTTACTTGAGTAAAAGTGAGAAAGTAATAGATTTCTAATGTAATTAAGTATTAAATGATATTTAATATGACACGTAGTGCAGTAAAAAGTACAATATTATGCTTTGGAATGTTGTGAAGTAAATTTTTATTCAGAGGAAAAATGTTGTGCAGATGCTGATATTTATATCTGATAGATTTTATGATCAAAACATATAATGCAATGCAATGCAATGATGAGATAAACAAATAAACATCCCTCAAATGCCTGATGATCATATTTGAGACTTTTTGAGCATGATTTTTTTTTTTAAATATCTAAATTTTTTGAGATATCTGAGCATGATTTTTTCTAAAAAATGATGCCTGGATGGTCAAGTAAAACAAAGTTGCTTCAGTCTAGCAAGGGTTCATCTTGAAATATTACTAACAATATAAAATTTACGTTTGCTTTATAAAAATCATTAAAGATTTTACAGCATAAAGACACATGAAGCACGAGCTGAAGGTGGACGTATACTAAAAGGCCTTTTGAAAAGTATAAACTATCAATCAGACGACAAAAGTCTTGATAATTTAATAATATTTTTTTATTGTTGATAATTGTTGATAATTTATAGGCCTTATAAATTTGTGTATCAGATATGATACAGTTGGCTTTATTGGGTGAATAAAGAAAATCAGCTGACTTGATGGTTTTTCTCTCAAATCAGAAATTAGATCTTTAGCTTAGTTGACAGGGAAAAGACTTTAATTTCATTACATGTGTAACAATTTATTTCTGTTTCTCTCCACAGTGTCTCAGCCGAGCACTGATAAAAAATAATGCTACTGGATCAGCTGCGAAACTATCCGAGGCACACTGTTAAACTTCAATACAGGAATATACAGAACAAATACACTCACACATCTCACTAACTTGAGCAGTTCATTCTGTCTCAATACCGGACGTAAATCTCAATATGCCAGCGTTGTGAGTTTGCCTCAGAAGACTAGAGGATCCTACAGGATAAGCATCCACATGCTACTGAGAGGAACAGAGACACGGGAGGATGTCAACAGAGGCAGAACTTCAAGCAGATGTCAAACTCAGTGTCAAGAAGGAGTCCAGAAGACGAGGTCGGTCCAGAAGATTTATTTATTTATTTATTTTGCTGAAAGTGCTGATGGCATCAAACCAGCCTGCATGTCACTACATAACTAGTGTAATTCATATGCAGCACAGTAATCCATACATCTATTGTCCTCTGCCATCTCTCACGCTTCAAAATGAATTTGATTAAGGAACACAAACATGGTTGAGAAAAGAATCTCAAATATATATTATATTCCAAATCTACTGATTTCACATTATAGCTTTGGGCGATGCGCAAACTGACATTTAACTCATTATGCCTTGATTATCATCTTGGCACCACAATGTTGATATCGTATTCCTGATTAAACTTGGCGAATGAAGAGAAAAATCAGCAGGACTGGTTCTGACATGATGTGTGATTATAGAAATTAGATAACCAATCACAACATGCAAACAGATTCCCTTGTAATTAATTATTATAGGCGTACTGTAGTGATTCAGGGTAAGACATGCTTTTGAAGATGGACATATGTACTTGCTCACAATTTAGATTTCAATCAGTTCAGACAAAAAAAAGTTACGTAGTGTAGCTTTAATAAAATTAACTTTATTGTATCTAATATTTTTTTCCAACTTCAAAAAGTACATGGCATCCACAAGCCACTGTGAGACACCTGGGGGTTGACTGGACTTCCAAAGAAATAAAATCTGTCGTCTAGCCAATAAAGCAGTGAAGGCAAGTACATCTAACTGTTTAGATGTAAACTGAGTCCAAAGATTGCAGTTGTAGGGCAGACATAGTCTCAAAATAATTGTTCCAATAGTTACAAAGTACTGGACAGAAAAAAACAAAAAACAAACATATGACTCAGATTATAGGGTGACATGTGACATCTATCACAACTGTGGTCAACAATAAAATTAACTTAAAGTAAATTTTTTGGTAATGGTAGTTTGCAAAAATTTACTTGTGCAAAGTTTGTCTGTATTTGTAGTTTTGTGTTTTGTTATGTGTTTGTTTGTTTAATATTAATTTTTTTAGTATTTTCACTGGATTTTATTAGGGATGCACGATATTATCGGACCAATATCAGAATCGGCCGATAATGGCTTTAAATGTAAATATCGGCATCAGCCCGATATGAAAAATTATGCCGATATGTCTTGCCGATAAGAGGAATATATTAACACACATGTACTCAGGGTGTGCTAGCGATTAGATCACGTCAACAGTGCGATTAGATAACGTCAGCATTGTGGCTCATTCTAGAAGCAAAGTTTTGCCTGAATGGTGATTGGATTCACTGTTTTGGATTGTTGCATTTTAATTGAGAATGAACGTACAGAATGCCGCCTTTGGTGTATGATAGAGTCAACAGTAATAGCACGTGCAGCGGCAGCCTCCCCGGGCCCGGGGTCCTAAAGCCCGCTCAGTAAGGAGTTTTAATTCCGTAGGGGGCGCTGTTGGCCTACTTCTAATAAAATGAAAGCAAAATACACAAATATTTAGACTGTGTTTCTGATTAAATAAAGCAGTAATTGATG
>NW_015645056.1:562989-564876 GCF_001515625.1 Sinocyclocheilus rhinocerous
TTTTTAAACAAATTATGAGCTCTAAAACATTTTCAGAATTTTTACAACTTTTGCTTTAGACCATTTACAAATGTTAAATCTTAAAATAAAATGTTAAGGTTACTACTGCATCTTTCTGAAAAAAAAATGCAGTGGTTAATATATAGTTTATTTATAGTTATTTTCATATCTTCTATGTACTGTCATTATAAAAGAACTTTATTATTGTTTATTTAATTCTAACAAATAAGTTCTTGTTAAAAACGAACCAAAATTAAAAATAATTATATATCGGCATCAGCTATTGGCACAAAATGAGTTGAAAATTATCGGCATATCGGATATCGGCAAAAATCCAATATCGTGCATCCCTTTTTTCCCCCCACAAATCAGAATAGACCTGTGATCCATTTTAGGTTGTGATACACCATATATTTTATTAGTATTGACAGAAGCTGACAGGTAATTTGCCCACAATAAACTAGGCTACATACAGAAGCACTTGCAAAAACTAAAAAAAGTTTTAGATTTCATTTGAGCAAAGCTTTTATCCTTTATTAAAACATTTCATGAACGTTATTCTAGCATTTAGGCTCAGCCATTTCACTAAATTAATTAGTCAATTGTTATGCATAAGTGAAAGTATGTCTTATTTTTTAGATACACTAATTTAAATGCTTATACTCAAAGAACTGATACTGATGCACTACTCACATTTTGTTTTGGAAATGTAAAAATCTAGTTCAATATTTAGGTGAGACTGGGTGATGAGGGTGCTTAAAAACTGTCATGGATTTGGAGTTGGATATGTTTGACAGTGACTGTATGATTGTGTGTGTCATTGAGGGAGAATATATAACTGTATCCTGCAAAAAACATGCTTCATGCCTGATGAGAGAAATGCTGAATTTCTTTATCACTTAAAGGGTTAGTTCACCCAAAAATGAAATGTAGCCTGTGTTTTACTCACCCTGGAGGAATCCTAGAGAAAAGTGTTTATTACGTTTGAAATAGGGATATTTTTCTTACAAAAACGCATGGATTTGCTACAGGAGGCCTTTATTCACCCCCCGGAGCCGCGTGAGGCATGTTTTATTACGGATGCGCGCGCTTTATTTAAAGTCCCCATGAAATCAAAATTAAAGTTTTTTGGGTGTTAGTATCAATATGTTAGTCTTAAGGTTATCTATAAGGCAGTGTGCTCCAAAACAGTGACAAAATTCGCATTTAGAAGATATAAGCATTCAAAGCTTGCAGTTCGTCACTTCCACCAAAACGGCTCAACGATTTTTTTGACGTCACATCGTACTTCAGTTTCTCATCAAACTTTCTGTCCAATCAAATGCTCTCTAGAATCCGAAGCGCCTACACTATAAAATAGACGCTGAAGCCGCGGCTGAAATCGGTCACTTGTTCACAGAATTAGTATTTTCTGTACAGTGAATGGCACAATAATAACGCTTGGAATAGCCAGGACAATTTTCAATATAACTCCGATTGGATTTGTCTGAAAGAAGAAAGTCATATTCACCTAGGATGGCTTGAGGGTGAGTAAAACATGGGCTAATTTAAATTTTTGGTTGAACTAACCCTTTAAAGAGTTTACTGTATATATTGGTACAGGTACTGCATTTTGTACATTGGCATCACTTAATATTTTTTTCTGTGTTCAAATTGAAAATCGAATTGAAAACCATTTTCGCGTTTTGATGTTGTGTCTGATGAGAGATTCAGTATACCTGTGTTCTGCTCTCTCTGCCCAGAAATGATAAATGAAATTGCCTCAACCTTGAATTTTTTCCATCTCCAGAGCAACCGCTGCTTCCCGACAGAAATCCATGTGAAAAGTGATTCAAACACACAGCTGTCATGCGAGAAACACACACACACACACACGCATGCACAAAC
>NW_015645056.1:566305-585352 GCF_001515625.1 Sinocyclocheilus rhinocerous
CAATTTAGGTCCCCACCGTGACACGAGTCCCCATGAGCCTGTGTGTATTCAGGTTTAAGTCCCCACCAGAATAGAAAAAGAGGTACACGCATGCACACACACACATGCACACACACACACACACACACACACACTCAGACACAGACACACACACGCATGCACACACACACACACACACACACAGTAACCTGTGGCAGTTCCGGCTGAACGTCAAACTCTAAGTAAATGAGCCACGGCCTCTGAAATAACAGCATCAGAAATATCGGGTTGAGCACACTGAGACACTTTCATCACATCCACACTTTAAACATGATACCAGATCAGAAACGCCTGCTGACTGCAGTCCACCTCAAAAATGAGTGAAAAATGTCCTTTTTGGTGTCATCATAAATTGATGCACCGTACAAAAAAGCAGATGATTTTCACATACACATACTGTATATGTCCTTTTAAAAAGGTATCAAATTTATATAATACAAAAATAAAATGTAGTTATTATTTTAACAAACTGTATCCAAAGCTCCCTGTAAATCACAACCACAAAACAAGATATTGGGCAGAATATTCACGCTGCTCTTTTCCATGCAAATAAAATACATACAATTATTCTATTTGATTCTATTATTTTATTTTGCGGTTTATATTATTACAAGACATTTGTGTGTTTTCTGTAAATCACTTTATAAATAAATATAAACAAATACAAAAACTATAGAAATCAAATATATTATAAATCTATATAAATAAAGCTTTGCATACTTAATAAAGCAAAGGGCACCAGTTAGTGGATATCATGAATGAATATTTATTTATGGAACCAATTAATATTTATTTATGCAACCACCAGTCCATGGTCAGTTGGTGACCTCTTCATCCTGAGCAGATGTCCTCCTTTTATCAAATCAGAATATCCAAGTACCACAATCTCCCATTTATTGATTGACTGATTGATCTTTGCCTGCAAGATCAACGACTGCATTAGTGTTACATGTGCTGGACTTTAATGTCATTTCCTGTGTCCTGTGTCTTTTGTAGTCAGTTTGTTGTCTGTTTTTTCATTGGTTCCCCCTTGATTAGTCTCCCCAGGTGTGTCTTGTTAGCTCCTTTCAATCAATGTTTGCTGGTAGTTTCATCTGCCTTCCTGTTCTCTGGGTTTCATTTGAACTTTTACAGTTTTTGCCTATTGCTTACACACGTTTTGCTAAATTTGGCTAGCCCTTACACTTAGATCCTCATCTTCTCCTGCATCCCTTCTCCCCCGTGTTACAATTAGTGGTATAATGGCTAATTTTGATTAACATTAAATCTTTCCTTCTCACACAGTTTCTGAAAGCTGGCACTCAAACAGCAGAAGCACACACCAAAACCATACGCTAATTCTCAGCCTTTAAAATTCATAAAACACTTTTTGCAAAACACAACACACAATTCTCTGTGTAACACACGCAAATCTAACAGGAATTAATATTATGGCAACGGTGTTTGCAAATGTTTGCTTTCGAGATGTGATTTTTTTTTAATGCAGTGCTTCATTTTGCAAGAGATGTGAGGCATTTAGCATTGTGTGTGTGCAATTCTCAGATCTGAAGTTTTGAAAATGTGTGTAAGCAGCTGAAAAAAGCTGTAATATTGAAAATACAATAGACATGTGAAATTGTTAATACTCCTATAACTATGTATTGTGTGTCTTTTTCTTTTCTTTTCTTTTTTTCTACTAGTTCAGTTTTTTAGTGTCAGTTTAAAAAAAAAAAAAGATAATTTCTCAAAGACTAAAACATTGATTTTGACAAAGTTTGCTAAAACACAATTTTATATTTATACTTCCTACCTCTCTTCAGAACGCTGTTGTCTGAGTCATAATAAACCATACTGTCTGTTCCGCATTAAATATGAGGTGTATCTGGTCATTTGTCTCTCGGGGGTTGAAAGGTCGATGAGTTTCTGTGTCAGGACTCCAAAATCTGAACAGCCTCTTGACAGATCGATGTGTCTGGAGACGCTCGTCCTCCTCCCCATATGCTGCCATCTGTCCTGCTCTCACAGAGCTGCTGAACATTTGCTGGCTCACACATGCTCCTCGAGGAGATTCACTGAGCTACTTTCATTTCAACGCATCCAGAAGACTTACGCTGTCATCTGAGAATAGACCAAAATATTGAGTGAAGAAGTAGCTTTCAGCAGAGCAATTTCAGTTTTCAAACCAGAACACAGTTAAAGCTTTATAATGAAACACGGGCTTAAATAATTTCAATAAAAATGGTCTTGTTAGAAAACAACATAATGATCTTAATGGGTCTAAAATAGGCTACATTTGCTGTTTTTATTCATAGCAGAGATATGACTGGCCATTTCTTCATGACATTCACCTGTACGTTTTATCTCATGTTTAATTGATGCGTTTTAGTTTCAGTGCTGCTATTTGTAGCAATAGCCAAAAATACATTGTATGGGTCAAAATTATAGATTTTTCTTTTATGCCAAAAATCATTAGGACATCAAGTAAAGATCATGTTCCATGAAGATATTTTCTAAATTTACTACCAAAATTGACCCTTATGACTGGTTTTGTGCTCCAGGGTCTTAAAAGTAATCCAGATCATTTTTTTGATTGTTTTGATAATTTATGAACTATGGAATTGCTGTGCTGCATTTTGGAACACTTACCATACAGTGGCCTTGTGCACACGTGCAAATATTCCAGCATAACATGCTCTAATGGTTAATGACTGTGATTTTTCAGCTTGACTGAGCTGCAGTCTCACTCGTCTCTGTGGTGTTTGCTCAGGTCGGGATCGCAGCGAGCAGGACCTGATTCAGCGCTTCAGGGGCGATGGCGTCAGTTACAAGGCCAAGCTGATTGGGATTGATGAAGTGACGGCCACACGCGGAGACAGGCTGTGCCAGGACTCTATGATGAAGCTGAAGGTAAAGAGTCCTCAAAGAGCAGGAGGTGTGATTGCTTCAGTAAAGCTAGGAAAGCAAAGACAGCGGGACGATACTTTGTTTTATACAAATTCAATACAAAGCTTGTGATTTTCTGCATTTGTAAGTCACTTTGGATAGAAAAAAAAACATCTGGTGAATGAATAAATGCAAATGAAAACAAAGGAAAAACATCTCATGGATGAAATATTCATTATATTGCTCTTAAAAGCATGAAATGGACATATGTGACCCTGGAGCACAAAACCAGTCATAAGGGTCAATTTGTTTAGACACCAACTGAAAGCGGAATAAATAAGCTTTCCATTGATGTATGGTTTGTTAGGATAGGATAATATTTGGTCGAGATACAACTATTTGAAAATCGGGAATCTGAGGGTGTGAAAAAATCTAAATATTGAGAAAATCATCTTTAAAGTTGTTCAAATGAAGTTCTTAGCAATGCATATTACTGATCAAAAATTAAGTTTTGATATATTTATGGTAGGAAATTCACAAAATATATTCATGGAACATGATCTTTACTTGATGTCCTAATTAAAAAAAATCTATAATTTTGACCCATACAATGTATTTTTGGCAATTGCTACAAATATACCCCAGCGACTTAAGACTGCTTTTGTGCTGCAGGGTCACATATGAATAGTTCATTTGCAAAAATTCAATTTTTAACAATTTTCAAAAATCATGTTTTTCATTGTGCATTCCAAATAATCTCAATCAAACTGCAGTTGGGTTATTTTGATTAAGTAAAAATAACAACAAAAAAAAAATCTAATAAAATACAGCTAACTAACACAATAAAAAACATGATAACATTCTAAAAAAAAACATGATTTTTTTAAAATAAAAAAACGGAGTTATCTATTTTTGCAAATAAACTTTTCATATATTCTATAATATGGTCATGCAGAATAAGATATTAATATGTGCTTCATAAGTACTGATAAACAGTCAATATGCAATCAGTAATAAGCTACTAGTTAATAGTCAATAGTGTTCCCTAATCTAAAGTGTTACCTAGATAACACAAATAATCAGTCGATTATTTATTTAACATGGGATAAGATTCTTAACCTTATTTTTATTAGAGAAACATCAACTCAAGTGAGTTTAAAGGAAGTGAGAATTATTCAGTGTTCACTGTAAGAATGAACATATGCAGTTTAGTTGTGAAGCATGTTTTCTACTCCCTGCTGATATCTAATATGTCATTAATAATAATCAAACAGATCAAATCGCTTACTGCTTTTGTCTGGATAAGTTTAGTAGCTTTAATATGCAATTGCTTACTTGAACGGTACATGTTATTGTTTGAATGTATTATTTATTAGTATTTTTCACTTTAAAATGGTTAAATGAAGCAGTTATGCAAACAAAACAAGTCCATTAGTTACACAAAATTAGTTTTAATGTGGAATCGAAAATTTCAGCTAGAAGTTTGTTATTGTGACAACACATGGGACAAAATACATATGTTTCAAAATCTGAGAAATTTTGTCATTTCATGTACAGTAAATGTAGTTTCAGATCTCTATTTTTAATTCTTCAGTGTGGTTTTATCTTGTTTAGGTTGAAAGAGGGATGGTTTTCATGGATTACAACGCCATGGATTTCTAATATTGAATGTCTTGCATTTCAGTGTAGAAATAGGATTTGACAACTCATTAAGAATAAGCAAGACCGCTGGTATTGGAAGCCACCCACAGTGCATTCAGAAAGCATTCAGACGCCTTTATTTGTTTCACATAGCAAAAAATAAATACATTCATTAAGGGGTCTGAACACTTTGCGAATGCATTGCATGTGTATATTGTAGTTAAGCTATTCAGTATTGCCTTGAGAAAGATGTTAAGTTTACAAACCTGCTTCAAGTGACCATGCTTAGAATTTCATCATAGAACAAAAGGCTAAGAAAATGAGAAAGTCTTGACTCAGCATGATGACTGTCTTTTTTGTCTTCAGAAGTCTGAGAAAATTATCAAAACTAGACACATCTTTCACATTTAGAAGTGCTAAAGAGTATCAAAAGTGACCTTACAAACGAGAACATCTGAGCAAACATCCTCTATGCAAACGATGCCAACATATTATAGTGAAAATGTACCTTTACTGCAGACGTTTCCATCCATGCTTGCTTTTAATCCTTCTCTCCCTCATTTATTCTCTGTTTCTGCTACAGGGGATTGCTGCTTCAGCGCGGTCAAAAGGGAACCACAAACAGAGGATTTTCTTGACTGTGTCTTTTGGTGGAATCAAGATTTATGATGAGAGATCAGGGGTAAGTGTATTCTGCAAGTGCATCCTAGTTTTATTAGTGTAAACCCTAAATCTGTTTAACTAGGATCCTCGTTGTGCAGTGAAACACTGCTCTGATTGGAAAACATTTAAAGGGGTCATATGATGCGATTTCAATTTTTTCTTTCTCTTTGGAGTGTTACAAGCTCTTGGTGCATAAAGAAGATCTGTAAAGTTGCAAAGACTAAAGTCTCAAATCCAAAGAGAGTTGCCAAAATGTTCAAATGCTCAAATCTTATTGTCGTGATTATGATATTTAAGATACAAAAACATTTCTACTAACTTAATTTTCACCTAAAATATAACATTATTTGAACACTAATTTTTAATATTCTGAGAACGTTAAAATGTCCAGTTTTCTTATTGTAATTAGAACGTTATTTAAAGGTTACTAAAATGTTTCTTAGTACATTCTACTCACCTTATTTTTTCACCCAGAGTGTAACATTTATTTTTTATATGCTAACGATTTCTCTCAACGTTATTGGAACATCCATCAAATAAAAATAACATTAAAGAATGTTGTTCTAAGAATCTTTTTTTTTCTTTCTCAGCATTATGAGAACGTATATCAAATATTAAAAATGTTATAAGAATCTTCCATAGACATCATTACTTTAAGAATGTTTCGTCTTAACATTTATGTAATTTTTAAAAAGCCCAGCAGCACCAGCAAAAGATGTTAGGGTACATTTACATGACAACAATTGTGCTAAAAATGCCAGTAGTTGTGAAAATGAATGGCCAAAATCCATAAAAAAAGTTTTCAGTTTTATTGTAAACACCCTCTTAATTTAACTACCTGAAAAAGTTTTTTTTATGTTATGGTATGCCTGTAATGGTGTTACATCACCTTTCAGTTTAATTATACTCGTTTGGTAACTGAGCATAAAAAAAAGTTTTCAGTTTTATTGTAAACACCCTCTTAATTTAACTACCTGAAAAAGTTTTTTTTTATGTTATGGTATGCCTGTAATGGTGTTACATCACCTTTCAGTTTAATTATACTCGTTTGGTAACTGATTGTTTCTCTCTAATTGTTGCAGTTTTGCCAATAAGGATGTAAACAGACACTGTCCAAAATTCAAATATAAGCACACTTCTTGCATTAAAAAGAGGGTATAGTATGAAAATGTTTCTTCTTCTAGTCACTGTTTTTGACATAACGATGTGATCCTCAGGTCTTACAGCACCACCACGCTGTGCATGAAATCTCCTACATTGCCAAAGACACAAGGGACCATCGCGCCTTCGGCTACGTCTGCGGGAAGAAAGGCAACCACAAATTTGTTGCAATCAAGACCAGCCATTCGGTTAGTGTTCATAGCTCTTAATACTGCTTAATTCAGACTGTTCTCATGCCAGTTAAAAGCTATAACCTCAGTTGTCCTCTCGTAGGCAGAGCCAGTCATACTGGACCTGCGTGACCTTTTCACCCTCGTCTATGACATCAAACAGAGGGAGGAGTCACCGAAAAAGGCTCAGAAGGACAAGCACTGCGAACAAGCCGTCTATCAGGTAAGAGCCAAACAAGAGCAAGACTTTCTTCAAACAAATAAATTGCCAATGACTCTTTAGGGTCAAATTCTGCATGCATTTCTGGTGTCCATATGTGACCCTGGACCACAAAACCAGTCAATTTTTCAAAATTGAGATTTATACATGATCTGAAAGCTGAATAAATAAGCTTTCCGTTGATGTATGGTTTGTTAGGATAGGACAAATCCTGCCAGAGTCACATATGTGTCCTGCCCGACCGTGTGCCAGAAATGGCATATAAATCTCTGGTATAAAACAGAAATGATCACTGATAATGTAAGAGGGTGTTTTGAACAGCCGTTCACTTTGCCACAATTGCTGTAAAACTTACTGAGCCCCTCTCAACTGGACTATCCTGACTCAAGACGAATGTGAAAAGGGATTTTAATGATGAAATAGAATATAGACTATATATATAATAGACTATTTTTTTTTACCTTTGTAGCATTAATATTAGGTTATAATCATTTTAGATAAGGACAGTCTGTTTCACAAAGTCACATGTTTTTTTTAATGTACTATAATACTGAGGTGTAGATATCTGCCACTATTTGCAGTATAAATAGCATCTAACTACTATTTACACTTATTGCAACGAAAATACTGCCATTTAACATAGTGTAAATAGAATCTATCGCTATTTTCACATACAGTAGTATAAATAGAATCTGTCAGCATTTGCACATAGCTGCTGCCAATAGTTATATTTGTAAACATTTGAGGGCCAGATAATTGGTCGTAGTTAGTTGATTATTATTTCACTCTATTGTTATTGTTTGTCACCGGTTGCAGTTCTCGCTGTTCTAACTTACCATAAATTATGCATCTGTTTATGCAATGAGTGTGTTTTAAAATAGACACAATTAGTTATATTTGGTGGTGATATCATGGTAACTTGTCTGTATGTAAAAGTTTGTATCAAAGACATTTATAATTGATGGTTTAAAATGTGTTAATATCATGCATACTGAGTCAAAATTTCAAATGTGTTAGTAATTTTCCTTTTTGTTTTATGTAGTAATATTATTCAAAGCTGTGCATCTGTTAGCTGCTCAGTAGCTTTTAGTTTCATAGTTGTAGTAACAACGTTCTTTTATGTCCGAAAAATACATGAATGGGATACTTCACGTATATCTAACTTACCATAAATTATGCATCTGTTTATGCAATGAGTGTGTGTTTTAAAATAGACACAATTAGTTATATATGGTGGTGATATCATGGTAACTTGTCTGTATGTAAAAGTTTGTATCAAAGACATTTATAATTGATGGTTTAAAATGTGTTAATATCATGCATACTGAGTCAAAATTTCAAATGTGTTAGTAATTTTCCTTTTTGTTTTATGTAGTAATATTATTCAAAGCTGTGCATCTGTTAGCTGCTCAGTAGCTTTTAGTTTCATAGTTGTAGTAACAACGTTCTTTTATGTCCGAAAAATACATGAATGGGATACTTCACGTATACCTTTGCTTGACATCATTGTCCTCTTTTCTGTTTTCAGACATAAGAGTTGCTCATTTCTGATGATTCTCGGTTTTTATATTTCTTTTGGTTTGCTCTAATTTCATCTGTTTTTCTTAATGGCTGACACAGACGATTCTGGAGGATGAGATTGATGATCCAGTGTATCAGGTGAGCTTAACCTGATTTTATGAAGAACTGACATTCTAGACTTGATTTTATGATCATTTAGTCTCCTCCATTTAAGTGTTGTTGATATTGTTTGCAGTCGATGCTCACAGAACTTCTGTTAAGCATTTAGTCATTGCCAGTGTACTGATCTGCAGTCATGTTTTGTGGTTCTGTCTATATTATGTTTCGTTGGAGAGTCATAAACAGCCGTACTGTACTGCATGTTCTCTGATATGTTGAACCCAGTGCTCTCTCGCTCACACTGAATACAGACAACTTTAACCATCAGTTTCACATCCAGATTCATCTCCAACCAGAATCCCTATGATGCAAGCTCGGTTAGGTAGCTTGGTTTAGTAGTTTTGAAGCTGTTGGACCAGTTTGAGATGGAAAAAACATGTTTTTATCTGTTGAAATAGTAATTTTAGTACTGTATTCTTATAAATGTAATTTGTATTACATTATCAGATTTTATAGCTCATGAGACGTATGCCGGCCATATGACCATGTGACTTTAAAAGTTGTTGAATTGCTGCTCTTTTCGCATTTACACAATAGTCTGTCATTGCAATGTCAATTCCAGCCAAAACTCATTTCACACCGCAGGACTTGGATCACAGACAGGTCTAGATATTTAACCTTGGGCATAAGCAATGCATTGGCGCTTCTCACAGATCGCATCTGTGAAAATTCACACTTAGCAATAGTTACTGATGTGAACAGGCCATGATTTGCCTGCAGTTTCAGGCTTTTGTCACCGTTAACTGTTGTGATCAGGGCTAAAATTATATGTGGGCAGCATTAATGGAGTTCTCAGTTCTGTATCAGCTTATACTCATATGTACACTACCGTTCAAATTTTGGGATCAGTAAGATTTTTGTATTTTTTTTTAAGAGTCTTGTGCTTATCCAGGCTGCATTTATTTGATCCAAAATACAGTAAAAATCATAATATGATGCTGAATTTCCAGCATCATTACTCCAGTCTTCAGTGTCACGTGATCCTTCAGCAATCCAATGTATGTTCCTGTGGCTCAGTGGTAGAGCATTGTGTTAGCAGTGCAAAAGGTTGTGGGTTCGATTCTCAGGGAACACACATACTGGTAAAAAACGTATAACCTGTCTGCACTGTAAGTCAAAGCGTATGCATAAATCATTAATTTTTTTTTTAAATCATTCTGATATGCTGATTTATTATCAATCTTGGAAACAGTTGTGCTGCTTAATATGTTTTTGGAACCTGTGATATTTGTTCAGGATTCTTTGATAAATAAAAGGTTAAAAAGAACAGTATTTATTAAAAATGTAAATATTTTGTAAGAATATAAGTCTTTACTATTACTTAAAAAAACATCAATTTAACATATCTTTGTTAAATATAAAAGTATTAATTTCTTAAAAACAAATGTTCTGACCCCAAACATTTAAATTGTATTGTATGTTGTCACAAAATATTTCTACTTTGAATAAATCCTGTTCTTTTTTACTTTTTTATCATTTAGAAGTATTACAATATAAATTGTTATTTTAAATTCTAATAATATTTCTCAAATGTTATTGATATTACTGTTTTTTTTATCAAATAAATGCAACCTTGATAAGCATAAGATGCTTTATTAAAAACTTTCAAATTCTTACTGACCCCAAACCTTTGAACAGCAGCAAATTTTGCTCCCAAAATTTTGAGAAATAAAAATATACATATTAGTAGAGTATAGAGATACAAATATATATTTGAAAATCATATCTCTGATCATTTGATTTTAGGAAATATTGATTCATACAGAGACTTTTAATAGTAGGCTTTGGCATCTTGAGCATCACTTCTGAAATTATATCTCACTTTTTTGAGATAACTGAGGTCTTTTTTTTTTTTTGTGAGAAGCACCGAACCTAAGAGTAAAATTTGCTTTCCATTAAATCAACTAACAACTGAGAAATGAATGGGATACCATTGCTGATTTTCTATCCTGTGGAAACAAAAAGGGTCAATCTAGAGTTCTCACTGTTCTGGATAAAGATACACAATATTCAGCATTGAATGTTCTTAGTGTTGCCGCTGTCTGATTGGTTCCATACGGGGCCCTTCTCATTTTCTTTCCCAACTCCTTGTAGTACATTGTGTTTGAAGCCGGACACGAGCCCCTCCGTGGCCACCAATCAGAGGAGAGCGTTTACCAGGTACTTGCTTAAGCCACTCCCCTCTTCGCCCACATCTCTACAGTTACAATATCAGAAAGAAAGTGCAATCTAAAAATAGTTGTCCTATAATATTATCTCCCCAAATTAAACATGCAGTTCTCTGTGAGCTTAAAAATACAGTACTCAATCAGATATAAATACCTACAATATATATATATACAGTATATATATATATATATATATATATATATATATATACATATTACTAAAGCATAGCAGTCGTCTTGTGTTCGTAACTTGCTATAATGTTTAGGTCCCCACAAGTCAGCAGAAAGATGGGATCTATGACGTTCCAAATCACCATCTTATGACCGTAGGTTTTCTCACGTCTCGAACCTTCGCTCAACCTTCCCTCAAACAAACCTCTCAATGTTTCTCCCCTGTCTTGATTTAGAAAATGTAAAGTTTTTTGAATCCTAAAGCAAATTGAAAGCGATCAATGTACTGAAAATATTGCTTTGTTGTTGTTGTCCATGTTACAAATCTTTCAGTATTATGTGACGTTATACAAGGGAAATGAATGAGGGGGAAATCAAACAGAGATTTGGTTTGGGAGTTCACCTCTAGTATGAATGTACTGCATGGGTTTAGAAAAAGTTAATGTGACTATTGCAATGCATTAATGACAAGGATATTTATTTATTTATTTAACCAAAAGACATAAAGATTGGCTTGAAAACACCATTATGGTGGACATTTTCAGAGTGATGTCTACCTAAAATTTTCAAAGTTTATTATTTATAACAACAACCTATCAAAAAAAAAAAAAACTTGAAGATCAGCATTCATTGCAAAACGCCAGACAGACCTATAGAAGTCAAAACACAGCATTGCTTTCACCAGAATGAATCCATGTTAAATTATTGTTATCAGTCCATTTCACAGTGTTATTGCTTGTCTGTTCATTCAGTCGGAGCCTGCCGAGTTCTTGGAGCTTTACTCACATAAATATCAGTCTCCCTGCTGCAATGTTTGCTCACACGTGCCAAACATTGATTTTGCCCGAATCTATGAACACCTGAGTCTTCTGGTGTGATTTGCTAGATTTGCTATAGAACATGACCGTTGTGTTGGCTTTCTTTTTGTTTTGCATACACATTGGGTTCTGGATAAATGGTCATATATTTTAGTTATCATCCACGTCATTGCTTGTACCTTTTGTTTTGTTTTATTAATGTTTGTCGCCTGATTCCCTTCACTTGTTAGTGTCATTGACATGTCATTATGTCTTCATCTGATAACCACTATAGCATGTGTAGTAGCCAAGTACTGTCTATTGAAGCATTATTTCATTGTTAGGTCCACTGATAGATCAATAACTTATTTCACTGTGATTTGGTTACTTTGCTCAGTGAACACTGAGTGTTCAGATAATCTGTGTTGAGGAATGTCTTCCAGATATAATCCTTAATCTTCCTCTCTGACTGTCTTGCAGAATATAAACCAGTTTGATCTTTTCGGTGACATGGCAACCCCCCCAGACATCCTTTCTGTAAGTAAACCTTAAAATGAACAATCACCCATGTGCTTAGTCTCACTTTTAATGCAAACCATTTAAATTACATATTTTAATATTACCCAATTTAGGTTTGGATTAAAAGACCTGAGATATATACAATATATATATATAAAACAGTGTACCTGTGTGTGTGTGTGTGTGTGTGTGTGTGCGCGCGTTTTTGTGACAAATGAGGACATAAATGTGTATAATGACAAGGGTATAACATAGGTATTACAAGGAGAAGGTGACTTTTCAGGACATTACCCCATGTCCCCACTTTTCACAAAAACAAACCTGTGTGTGTGTGTGTGCGCGCGTTTTTGTGACAAATGAGGACATAAATGTGTATAATGACAAGGGTATAACATAGGTATTACAAGGAGAAGGTGACTTTTCAGGACATTACCCCATGTCCCCACTTTTCACAAAAACAAACCTGTGTGTGTGTGTGTGCGCGCGTTTTTGTGACAAATGAGGACATAAATGTGTATAATGACAAGGGTATAACATAGGTATTACAAGGAGAAGGTGACTTTTCAGGACATTACCCCATGTCCCCACTTTTCACAAAAACAAACCTGTGTGTGTGTGTGTGTGTGTGTGTGTGGCTGATTCTGTTTGTTGATTTTTTTACGCAAAAAGGCTGAATCCAATGTTTGTTTTAAAGCAAATTTATTTGTTGATTATCTGCTCTACTACAGGCCGAACTGGCCTTAAACCAAAAATATCCGTAGCCATTTGAAACTAAGAGGCAACCACTGCATTTTAATCCCAAAACCAAACAAAGGTACAACACACATTTAGCATGAGCTGTTTTTTATTTAAATTAGATTGTATAATTATTTTTTTTAATTTAAAGCAAAACAGAATGGTCTGACTTTAGCTTTGTGAAATTATGCTGCATGAAACTGACCTGCACAAATCATTCAATCACGTTTAAAGTAATAAAAGCAAAAACCATTCAAAACTGGGTCCAATTTATGTCCGGTCAAACGGTGCATCTCTAATTTTTATTTTGATACCATTGTATACAATCTCATATCCAAAATGACATCCATGTCATCACAGATGCCAGCGTCGCCTGCTACCACACTGGATCCTGGAAGGAGGCAACGTCAGCACCGTCCCGAACTCTTCACTCATTTTAGCCCACCGGCTGTGCCCTCAGGTAACACACAGCAACTGCCTGAGAGTTTATCTTTTAATCAAAGTTCTGATTTTTACGTCATTTTTAAAATGAATGCTATTAATAAAACTTATTCTCAACATGTTTTGCTGTTTCTCAGGCTATATGACCATGGGTGCTATCCAGGCTGCTCACTGGACCCAACAGTCATTTGCTACCCAAGCCGCTCCAGTGGTCTTCGGGGTTCAGGGACCATTGCAGGTGGCCCAGATGCTCCCCGGAGGCCAGCCTGTGATTTGGGGTCAGGCTAATCTTTTCCACTCTCCAGCCACGGGCCAGCAGCAATGGGCGTTTGTACCAGCCCAGACAGTTGGCATGGGGGCGCATCCGATTCCAGCCGCAGTGCTTCAAGGTCTGGTTCCCATAGCTGCCATGCGCCCGCACTCCTGTGAACCTCCCGAGACTTCGTCAAACATAATGAGCCCTCAGCACTGTGTAGAACCTACCCTACAGGAAAGTGGATCTAAGGACGCCCTAAACAAGGACCCCCAGGAGGAAACAATAGCTGTTCAGATTTGCACAAGCAAACATGACGCTGCACAGTCCTCTGGGAAACAGGAAATGGACTGTTGTGGTGAGCTTGATCTTTCACATTTGAGATTGACTTCAGAGTCGTCAATATCACCATCCCCAACTGATTCTTGTGAGTTTAAAACACTACGACCAAAGATTGAGGTTTATCATATGACAGGCATCATTCCCATCCATTTGATTCCCTTCCCACAGGTGCTACTCCTGGTCCGGAGCAGGAAACCATGTCCCCAGCCACTGCCCCCTCATTAGAGCCATCGCTCCTGACTGCAAAAAACAGCTTAGTCAATGTGCCAGAAGCTTCGGTAATGGTTGTGTGTCATAGCTGTATGGATGTGATTTGTCTATTGCTAAAGTCTGTTTCAGTTTTTCACCAATAATACCATTCTCTATGTCTTACAGGAGGCATGTGCTCAGACTCTCAACACTGATGAGATACCACCAGATGCTCAGATAAACCTTCCAGACTTTTCACAGCTGGATGTCCAAAGAGAGATGTCTTCTGGGTTGGTTTTCTCTCTTTCTGACTTTCTTCTTCAAGATTGTATATCAGGGGTTTCCAGTTCTGCTCCTGGAGGGCCACTGGTTTGCAGAGTTTAGCTTCAATCCTAATTAAACACACTTCCAAGTACAATAAGTCTGTTGGGGCAGGTTGGAGCTAAACTCTGCAGGACACTGGCCCCCAAGGAGCAAGACTGGAACCTATTGTACATCACACCATATGTTGTAATTGTTTCTGTGTTTTGATGAGAAAAATGCTAGTTAACCAGCTTCGAAACAGAATGTGTCACATTGGATAGCAGATACTATTGCATACGCATACTCCAGCCAGAACCATCACTTGTCACCCAGAGCACCCAGAGTGTTCCAGGCAAGAGGAAGTAGTTGGTTCATCTTTTAATCAAAGTTCAGATTTTTACGTCATTTTTACGAAACGAAACATTTACGAAACAAACCCCTTAAAGGTGACATATCATGAAAATCTGACTTTTCCCGGTGTTAAGTGCTATAATCAGGTCCACGGTGCATAATCAAGGAAATGTGAAAAAGATTAACCCAGTAACTTTGTTTAGTGAGACCTTAGTTTAGTACTCACATGCTGTGACAGCCGCTTTCTGTGCGTGTGCTTCGGATGTGTGCACTCAGAAAACCTTATATCAGAAGTTTAAACTCATATGCTTTAAAAAGCATGATTTCAGCGCGATAAGCATGATAATCAGAACCAAATCAGATGTTTTTAGCAGGTCCGAGCTGTAAAGGCGCAGCTCTATTCTGGAAAAGGGGGCGGGGAGCAGCAGCTCATTTGCATTTAAAGAGACAGTGCTTCCACTTAAATAGGCATTTTCAAAATGATATAATCAATTATCTGTGGAGAATTTTGAGCTGAAACTTCACAGACACATTCTGGAGACACCAGAGACTTATATTATATATTGTAAAAAGGGGCATAATATGTCTCCTTTAAAGTCAATCATCTGACTTTGTTTATATTTAGTATTGACGATAGCAGAATGGTACCTGCTACGGTAAGACCGTATTGACAGTCATCGTTCGGTCTCATAGACCTACAGTTCAGGAGGTGTTCAGAAACATTTTGGGTTGTGATATCATAAAATGGCGAATGCTGAGCTCATATTAATTTGGTTATGCATAAATAAACTAACATCTTTTGACAAAATCGAGTTCTCATTGCTCAGTAATTTACTGAAGCTGGCAAAAACTGGCAGATTTTGCTAATGATTTAGGCTTATGACAGACATCACACTTTTGTCTCATGTCCATGAAATTCAGTATTTCTCAACTTTATGTATGAGCTGTATTTATGATTTCATCCTTAGGAAGAATGAGCCTCAACATACAGAAGAGCACTGAGAGAATCCAGAAATCACAGTGATACAGATGGGACCTTAAGCTGTGTGAGCTCTGTGGGACATTTCACAAACTCTAATAACTGATAGAAAATAAAATCTATTTTAATAAATGAAGTGTACCTTTAGTTTGCGATGTCTACCTGTAGCCACTATCTAAACTACTTCCGAAATGAAATATTTTTTGTAAAATAATAATAAACTGTCACAGTATGAGAAATTGGACCAGTGAAATCAAAGTTTAACTGTGATGGGCATTTGATGGACTTGGGGATTGATTTCTGTTGTCATTTCTAATGGACAAGATCAACTGTGAAGCTGTGTAGTTCATTCTACATTTGGAGAAGCCAAAAACATTGGTTAAAATCATTGCTTTTGTTTTTCTTGGAAGGAATTTGATTGAATGTCATTGAATAAACTTTTAATGACCATCTGCACGGATTTTTTTTTTCTTTTCTTTTAAAAACTGACATGATGACAGACATTCTCTTTTAGAGTTTTTACTATGACGTGATTATTTAAAAAGGAAAAATTTAAAATAATTTTCAAATAATGTGTGTATTATGATACTGTCAGTGTTATGTTTTTGAATGACACAATGTATTTGTTTTAAATCTCTGCTCTGGAGCTTTTGTTATAATATTTGCTTTACAGTGTTGCAAGCTCACTGCAGTTCATAAGCAATACTGTAAACTGTATACATATATATGTTTTCAGGCTTGATGTTTGTTTACCTGGCATTATTTTTGCCTCTCTGTGAATCTATCAGAATAGAAGGTCCATACCAAGGGCTACAACATTCACTGAATCAAGAAGTGTTGTAGGTGAAGCAGTTTACTCTCTGGATATCTTTGTTCATTTTCTTACAAAAATATCACTTTTTTGTATTGTAGAGATTTTCTCAAATGATTATAATTTAAGAAAGACAAAGTGCCATTTTTATTATTTCCTGTTCTGTACTAATCAGACACTGTACTAAAGCATTTTAGTTTGCCTTATTTTGTCAAAAAAAAAAAGAAGATAAATCAATGAGAAATCCAGAAGACTAACAGCAAATCAACTGAAATACAGCACGTAATTTCACATTTACTTCACTGGTTAGATGTAACTATGTTTACAACAGTCTTGATGTCATTATTTTATTTATATTTTTTTATTAAGAATAAGGTATTATTAGCATCTTATCTAACAACAGATTTGGCCAAATATGCTTTAGGATTCACCATACAGAATAACCTGTCATCATTATGAATGGTCTCCAGTAAAGATGTTTCTCTCTTCCAACATAGAGCACTTTTCCTATTGCAAAGGTTAATTGTTATGGCAACAAATTATATTCATGTTCAGTCATAAATAAGTAGAGAGGTGACACTTATTCTGCAAATGCTTAATAAATTTAATTTTCTGTCTGAGAAAAAGGAGTGTAATTATTTCACTCTGTGAGAAATTTTTGAACAGAAATGCAAAAATGATTACAGCCCATATATTTGAATGTCCAGTATTTTTCTTCTGCTATATGCAATTTTGATGGTTTTATATGCAAACTAATTTCTATTTTATCTCTATGTAGATACAAAGTTAAAGCTGTAACTTTTGACCCTCTTGTGGTTGAAGCATAAAACTGCTAGATATTTGTGGTGGAATTAGTTCTGATTAACAGGGTCCCTGCCTGCCTGGCATTTCTGTTGTAGGTCACTTGACTTGCATTCATTTAGAAACATCCTGCAATATTATCACATACTGGACCACTGCTAAATCGCACATATTGAGGAGTTTGATATTTGATAACATCATAAACTCCTGTAAATAAGTGTTAAATAAATGACCACACTTTCATTTAAAACATCCATGTGTATTGTACTGTGTTTTTAAATGCATTAAAACTAAAAAAAAAACAAAAAAACAGGTCATGCTTTTGGGAAGAGAGATTAAATGGTGCATATATAAGAAAACAAAATGCATGAAGAGTTTGAGAAAAAACATACATTGTATTGGGAAAAGTATTTAAACAATCGTAAAACTAGAAAATAGAACTGTTAACAACAAAGCCATTACTCAAGTCAGTAAATAAGATTATTAATGTTCAACTGAAAGTCCAACGGTTATATTCCATGCAACTCAAAACAAACATTTTCATAGATTTTTTGTGTTAACTTTCATGTGACCTACTTACGAGAAATACAGACTCCAAACACATATTGGAAAAACCTGAATGCCTTTAGGCTTCATGAAAGACAAATATTCCAAAATACATTACGTTATGTTTTTAAAATGTTAATTATTTAAAGGCTCAAAATAGTATTTCAACTGTATGTTGCAGTTTTTATTGCAAAACATTTGCTAGTATCAAAAATGAAATGCTCTCTACAAGTATTTCATATTTCACATGTACACAGTTGAACTGCAGCATCATCTGTTATTTCTGAAAGTGAATGTATAAGACTGTTGTCACAGATGAGGGGAGGGCTTGCTGGGTAGGTTAAGGGTTTAAGGTCTAATACTGTGTTATCTAGTCTACTATGCTCTAGGTTTCCCTGACATTATAATGCACAGTTTTCTACAAGCAAATTCAGCCTGCAGCAAAGCAGTACTTTGTCTCTGCATTATATGGTAAGTTGGAATATGTTACTTTATGAGCATGAATGTGCAGTGCGTTTTATTGGTTTCCAGTGTTTTAAATAAATGTTCTGTTTTGATTGCTTCACTTTTTAATTGGTCAGAGCTCACCATTCAGAGAACTACTGTAGAATTCAGCTTGAGTTTTAGTGTTTAGTGGTCTATAGCTAATCTGTTATTAATAAACAAATTTAAAAAACCTGTTATTATAAAATACCAACATTTCAGGCAAAATATATATATATATATATATATATATATTTAAAGCCACAATTAAAAATGTAAAAAGTGCCATTGATTTTTACGGAATATTGCACTAACATCCTTTTCAGTCAAAATATTTCACAAAATGATAGGTTTTCCAAATATGAAGCAATACATATATTGTAGACAATGTCTTGAATAGTTGATCAAACACTTTGGTTGTTAAACTCTTCAGAACATGCTTACTGTAAATGTGACGAAAACCAAATAATGTAATATATAATATATTGTTCATATAATAAAAACAACAATACAATAAAATTTATGAAAAGTGAAGTTCGTTTTCATAAAAGCTCAGATGCATCAGATGCCACCGGGTTTGATTTTTTTTTTTTTTTTTTTTTTTTTTGCAATTATTTTTCAACAAAGTTTAATGCGGGGGACTACATGGTATGTGTGTTGGAGCAGGGTTTAATCTAAACTCTGCAGGGCTCCGGCCCTCCAGGAATTGAGTTTGACACCCC
>NW_015645056.1:585383-618058 GCF_001515625.1 Sinocyclocheilus rhinocerous
TTTTTTTTTTTAATGCAATTAAATTCAGAATTTTTTTCAAGTGTGACGTGCTTTAAGTCTCCCAAAGTATCCAAATACCTTCTGTGCAATGTAAACTATTATAAGGGCCTGAATCTGAATTCTGCCATTTTGTTATAAATTCCCTTACATACTGCGTTCACAAACAGCATAAATCTGCTTCCAACAGTGCTGTAGTGCTTTGTCGTTCAGAAGACAGGACCGCTGAACAACCGCCTAAAGATCCAGTGGACTGTTCAGAGTCTGAATGGTCCTCATGGACACGCTGTGACCCCTGTCTTAAGAAGAGGGTGAGAGTGGGGTTATATTGTCTAGTTGTCTGTCTGCTCATTTACACCTTTATATAGAATGTTTATTAAGAATGTTGATAACATGCTGCTTTTTTAATCTTTAAATTAAACATTTAAACATTTAAAAACCAGTCATAAGGGTCAATTTTTTTAAATTGAGATTTATAGATCATCTGAAAGCTGAATAAATAAGCTTTCAATTGGTTATATGGTTTGTTATGATGGGACAATATTTGGTCGAGATACAACTATTTGAAAATCTGGAATCTGAGGGTGCAAAAAAATCTAAATATTGAGAAAATCATCTTTAAAGTTGTTCAAATGAAGTCCTTAGCAATGCATATTACTAATCAAAAATTAAGTTTTGATATATTTACGGTAGGAAATGTACAAAACATCTTCAAGGAACATGATCTTTACTTAATATCCTAATGATTTTGGACATAAAAGAAAAATGGATAATTTTGACCCATACAATGTATTGTTGGCTATTGCTACAAATATACCCCAGCGACTTAACACTGCTTTTGTGCTCCAGGGTCACTTTTAATCTTTACAGCATAGCACATACATTCAACTTCACGTGACTGTGTCTTTATAAACACGGTTTTTCTAAATGTGCGAGTTGAGTCTCACACACTTGTTGTGTGTATCTTCAGTACCGCTATGCCACGCTGGTCCAGCCGTCTGAGTTTGGAGGAGATCCGTGTCATGATCAGGGCCGAGAGGAGGACGCCTGCACCGCTGCATCGCGATACTCCTGCCAGAGACCCACTCCTCCATGCCAGGGCTTTCGCTGCACTGTCACAGGTCATCCTCACATCACCAATAGTCCCTGAGCATCTCCAACAAAAATAATTACATTTCTAAATCCCATATATTAACTGTGCATTTAGTTCAAGTATTTGAAAACAAATGTATGAAGGCAAAATGATAACATATCCACCTTTTTCCTACGCCCCATGATGCTTTGCTCAAATTATGAGAGTAACTTCCGTAAACAATAAGTGAAAGGTTCACTATAAAAAATGACCGTGAATTTAACGTTAAAAAACTGTAAAAATGCTACAGTAAAAACCTGTTAAATGGTTAACGGTAAGTTCCCCTACTATATATGGTGAAAAACTGTGTTGGACATTACATGTAATTTTACGGGGAAGTGAAAAAGACAGTATAATTTACAGTGAATAACCGTAAATTGACATTCCCAGAATTCCCTGCGTGTGTTACACCTAATGTTGTTAAATGAATGTTTAATGCATTATTTCAGTTTCATGTGTGTTACCATGATGGTGTTTAGTGTTTGTGTGACTGACACTGTGTATCTTCTATATATGTTATTATTTAAAAGCTGCTTGTGATGGGCTTTGGTTCATCATGTGACTTTCTCATCACCACCTGCATTTGATGGTTATCAGTGTATTACAAAGGTACAAAACAGATTTCAGTACTTCAGTAGGTTGGTATATTAACATTTATATCAGTTAATGAAATTACGGTATTTAACAGTAAAACCTAAAACGTTGCTACCGTATTTTTTCACGGTAAAATTCCGGCAACCACAGCTGCCGTTTTTTACCGTAAATTTTACGGAATTTTTTTTACAGTGTTCGCTGTATGAGGGCAATAAGCATTTTCAAAAACTGGGACAATAAGGTGACATTATTCGATTCACCCTTCAACCATCAAACATTAAAATTGAGTTTAAAAATGTAAAAAGATTAATCTATTGTTTTCACCATACCATGAATAACGGGAATTATTTCTCCCACAACTGAAAATAGAATATAAAGGAAATGTACAGCTCATTCAGTCAAATTGAGGGATCAGACTTATTTTTAGAGCTACATTGAACGCTGAAAAAAATTATACTTAATTTTTATTAAGGTAGCTAAGTGGTTGCAGACCATTTATTTTAGCTACATTTAATTAAAAAATATGTTGAAAGCTAGTCAACTAAATTTGTTTATTTAAATGTAGCTAAAATAAATTGATTGCAACCACTTACCTTAAAACAATTTAGTAAATTCAATGAATAATTTTTTTTTTCTCAGTGAAATGACTTTTCGTGTGGAACTTCCCCAAACCGGAAGAGCATCCCATCATTTAAAACACAGTAGAATCATTTCATTAGATTCATTTCAGTGGATCATTTCATTAGAAATTCAGCCAAAGCATTCAAAGTATTACTGGAACTGAAGCAATGTAAAGAAAGGACTGTGTGTGGTGTAACAGGTCGCTGTGTGCTGGAGGCTCTGCGCTGTAACGCTGATGATGACTGCGGGGATGGCTCTGATGAACTGGGCTGTAATAAAGTGCACAAAGCCTGTAATCAGCCAACCGAGGAGTATTATGGAATAGAGAATCTTGCCAAAGGGTGCGTGTGTTTAAAACACTCCTGTACTGACATACTAAGGGCCTGCATTTCCTTTAGTCCTGGTAATATCATGTTTGTTTGCTTATGTTTTTACCGTTAGTGCATATAGTAGCTTTGTATGTGGTACTGACCATCTTAAATTGTTATCTATGTAAGTTTTAAAGTACATTATAAATCATGTTTTATCACTTGTCATGCTTTAGAGAATTGCACTTATTTTGATATAACAGCACATGTTAAGTATTGATTATAGTTATAGAGTTGTTTGATATTGCATTTGAAGTTAACATTTTAAATGTACAAAATTTCAGCTTTACAAATGTGCAACGACAATTATATTTACATAGCATGCAAGTTTTAATAGAAATGACATAAAAGTACATTTTAGTTTACCATTAATGCCTATCAGTACATTTTAATCATATCAAACACATCTGATTTTGATTTTCGCAAAATAATATGTGACTTAGTAGATAACCAGATTATATAGATGCCATCATGCATAACAGGTTTTGAGAATGCATGACATTTTCTGCAGCCTAATAAAACATTTGGTCTAGCGTTTGTTCAGTGTGTTTGGCTGATGATTCACACTACGGTACTTTATGCTTTTCCAAAATTGTCTTATTGAAATTTTTCATATTGCAGTTCATGGTAACATATGGATATTTTTTGTTGTTCCTGTACTTGAGCCAAATGCAAAAACTGATTCTGTGCTAGGGATCAGGTATTTGGAGATAATCTGTTCTTCATTCCCAGATTCAACATTTTGACCAGTAAACTGGAAGCAGTGGTGCTCGATAACCGATACTACGCTGGCGGCTGCTTGCCTCATTTTATCCAAGATGTTCGCTACAGGAAGCCATATAATATACAGCAGTACACCATAGAGGTATGTTGCATGCTTAAAAATGAAAGCTGCAGTGCTTTGGCACTTTTGATGTGTTTCGAAGCACATATTAAACTGGCCAAGTCATGTGATTTCAGCAAAGGAGGCTTTGTTGCTTTGAACTGTTTTTACATTTTGATGGTTCTCCATTAGAGGCGCTGATCTGATGAACCTTGAACCATCCATCCATTCCATGTCTAAAATCTATTTTTAACTCATCTTAGGTCAGTTTTATAATGTAGGTTCAGTTTCACTGACAAACACGTGTGTATAATGAAAAACGGAGAGTGATGAAATGAAAAAATGGAGAGTTGATCTAATTGAGAGAATTGGTCTAGATAGCCACACCCTACCTAAAGCACATAAAACAAGCACTACGAATCAATTAAAGAACACAAATTATTAGGACGGTCACTATTATTTTGCCAACCAAGAAAATGGCAGATTCATTTGACTGTTAATCAAATTTTTATATATGTATTTATTTATTTTGCTGCATGTTTTACATTTTAAAAATATAGACCCAAGTGAACAGTGACTTAATATAAATGGGGCAATAATGGGCTAATTTGATCAATAATGTAGGTTAGGTAATCTTATTATTGAACAATACTATAAAAATACCTGTTGTAATAGTATGTGCTGTTTAGAGACAAATGTGAATTAAAATGATACATATTATGCACAAGATGTGGGCACGAATTAAGAATTTGTTCCCTCATTTTAGTTAAATCATGGCCATGTTTTACTGATTCTTTCCCTTGTTTTAGTTCAGTTGTGTCCATTATTGAACTCAATTAAAACAAGAGAACGATTTAGTAGAACATGCCCACAATTTAACTAAAACAAGGGAATGAATTAGTAAAACATGGCCACAACTTTTCTTTTAATGGGGGCAAGCTTTGACCTTCTTATTAACATTAGCTCTGATAAAAGGATTCATAATTACCAAAACCTCTTTGAGTAACTTGCATTTTTGCATCTGAGATTATCTTTTATACTGCATCTTATGATACAAGTGTTACCAATGACTCTAGTAACAACTAAAGGCTGATTCAGAACTTTGGCTTCTGTTTTTAAACTATATGTGTGAAATAATTTACTTTGTTGTTCCCAGACAAAAGGCTCTTATGATTTCACACTGGAGGCATATGAATCTTACAATGAATACTTCAAGAGTGAAACAAAGGCAACTTTGTCCAAGACCAGCGTCTCATTTGGAATTGCTATCCCTAATGCTTTTGATTTCAGTTTTAAATATAATGACCACAAGTACAAGAAGTCAGTGAAGAAGATGCGCAACTTTTCAGGGACGGTGAGTAGTTTTTCTGTGACTATAGGTGAAACATAATTTGAACTATTCATTAGTTTATTGAGATTGAAAGACTTTAAAATGTTCTGGCTTTGTGCAGAACTCATATTCTAACTATGTTAGGTGGTTTCACATAAATGGAGTAGATCGAATCCACAAACACCCTCAAAGCCTTACAAGGCAGTTATGATGATATTTTTTGTTTGATGATTGCGTTATTTTACATATGCATCTGCTTACATATAGTGCGTTCAAGTCCTCCTAGGAAGTTTGCATTTACATGTTGGCAAGTCATAATTACGATGTCAGGTGCATTCAGATCATTTAAGGTCAGAGCAATTTGGCGATTTACCTTTTCTCCATAAAATGTAACAAGATTTTATTTATTAAATGTACATCTAAAATTGATGAATAATGTTCATCAATCGTAATTGTACAATACTATCACATTTTGTAGATATTTGCAACTTAGATTTGTTTTAACTCCAAAATGCTAGGCTTAAAGAAAATTTGCGCTTGTATTTATGACTTTGTGGTGGCATTCATGTGTGTTCAACTCATAAATGCGATCCATCTGACCTGACGCACATGTTGTTTCTGCTTCTACATTTCATCCTGAGATTCTGTACGCTTTCTGAAGATGTGTAATAGCGCCCCCTACCGTATAACAGCGAACACATGGAAAGTTTGAAAATTCCATCAATGGCAGGAAAAATTTAAAAAAAGTTAATTATATTAATAAAAGAAGATGTCCATGGCCAAGTCAGTGTTAAATTCCTGACCAGACTGTGAAGCCAATCATGATTTTATTCTGTGTTGCCCACAGAAAAAGAAATTTCTCCGAGCTCACTCTGAACTTGAGGTAGCACGCTATGCTTTAAAGACATCAAACCTGATGTTACACCCTGAATTCATGTCCCGCTTGCAAGCCCTGCCACTGGAATACACATACGGAGAATATCGACAGCTCTACAGTGACTATGGAACACATTTCATCAGAGAGGCGACTCTCGGTGGAGATTTTGAATATACTATTGTCCTCAATGATGAGACATTAGAGAAAGATGGTAGGTAAAAGCATGTGGTCAAAGCAAGGACAACCATGTTATTCCAAAGGCTGAGCCTATACTGAATGTATTGTCTTTCATTATAGACTACAAGCTTGAAGATATCAAGAATTGTGTACAAGTTGGGCTTAAAGTTGGAGCCCAAATTAAGGGGGTGTATGTGGGTGCAGGATTGTCAGCTGGTGGCTGTAAAGGCCTACTGGACGAGCTTGGAGGTAAGCAAAAGTCACAATTCAGAGGCTCAGATCGAAGAACTTATAAGGTGAAGTGTGCAATTGTTTGATGTTAAAATACTTTCTCCAACCTGTGCAGACCTCCAAATGTGCAGAGCGTTTAGAAAACCTGTTTGGAAACAACCATTAATTCTATGACCTGCTTGTGGAGCACATTATCTTCTTAAATGTCACTAATGTTTATTTAAAGTTAACATATGTGTTCTTGCGGATGTCATTATGTCAAGGCATTCCATTACGCTATTGCAGACCGAGCGATAATGGAAGGCAATATTATTGTAATATTACGCGCTTTGTATTTGAGAGATGAGGTAATCTGACAGCATTGCATTCAACCCTCCACCAACGGCGTCTCTCATCATGACGCTGGTTAGCCTCTGGATTTCGAGGAGGCGTGGCTTTGGAGAGTGATTTGCAGGGAGGGTGGGATCTTATGCTTTCAAAGCTAGCTTGCTCTTAATAGTCTCTCCGAAATCGCCTACCTTACCTTTAAAAATACTGTTTTGTCTGGCTATTCAGATTCCAGTAAAGCGGGGAAAATGGTGGAAGATCTGATTATTGTGGTCAGAGGTGGTGACAGTGAAACAGTCTCACGTCTTGCTGCAAAACAGCTGCCAACTCCAGATATCATGCAGCTGTGGGGCGATGCTGTGTTCTACAATCCAGATTTTATTAGCAAAAAGGTAAACATTTTCACCCAGTGTGTGTTTTTTTTTTCTTTTCCATTTTCTTTTTTTTTTCCATTTTAAAAATATGGGGCAGTCGTGGCTTAAAAAAAGTGCCACCACACATAGGCGTAGAGTCTAAGGGCAAGATTTACTAACAGCTTGCGCCAGCGCAAACCGTCTTTTGGTGTTAAAATAGTAGCTACTGTCAGGATTTACTAAAGATGCGCAGTGAAGAATTAGCACTGAAAAGGCGTGGACAGAGTTATTTTTGCACCTGACTTTATTGAATAGCCTATGCATTTGTAGGAGTTTCCCTTCAGCCGCCAAATTTATGGGAGGAGAGTATTTAAATGAATCACGCAACGCAATTTACTAACTTTTGCGCTCGTCAAATTACTGGTATTTGTGCCATTATTTAATGTCCAAAAAGCATGTCTTAAACCAGGGGTGCCCAAACTCGGTCCTGAAGGGCCGGTGTGCTGCAGAGTTTAGATCCATCCCCAATTAGACACACCTGAACCAGCTGATCAAGCTCTTACTAGGCATACTAGAAACCTCCAGGCAGGTGTGCTGAGGCAGGTTGGAGCTAAACTCTGCAGGACATCGGCCCTCCAGGACCGAGTTTGGGCACCCCAAATATTTTGTGCTTGAAATGGCTGCAAATGTTGTTGCTAGGAGGAGGCACCAGAGAACAGAGAGCGCGTGGTAGAAGGGAGAGGATTTTTTCCACACGTATTAATTTATTTGAAATACCAGAAGAATACATTATCCAAACATATGTGCATGTTTGTCAGTTTACATGTAACAAGCTGTGCCTGTGTTGTAAGTAGATCACCCACACCTAATGAGCATCAGCTCTGCTTATTTGCGACTACCCTAATTTGCACTGCGCTTGGTATATTGCGTTGGTCGATATGTAAATGAGATGTTGCATCTGTGTTCTTTAATTTGCCCATTGTCAGTAAATCACCCACAGAAATTGCATGCCCATGCCCATCGGTGCTGTTTTGGAATTGTGCTCTAATTTGCCATGTTTAGTAAATCTGGCCTTAAGTCTGTGGAAAACACTGTGAATAGGTTTTTAAATAAGACTTAAAGGTGGCAATTGGGAGACCATTCCAACGTTTTGGACATACCACAAAAAAAAATCTCCTTTCGATTTACAATTACTACGCGGGACCTTTGAAAGCAGTAGATTGGAAGATCTAAGAGCTCTAGAATCAGAGTAGGGAATAAGAAGATAAGGGGGTGAGACCAGATAGCGCTTTGTAAACAAACAGAAGAACTTAGAAGTCGAACCTAAATTTAACAGGAAGCCAATGTAAAGATACCAATACAGGGGTAATGTGGTCCCTCTTTCTTACTTCCAACAAAAACCTCGCTGCTGCATTTTGCACTAACTGCAGGCGGGCTAGCACAGTCTAAGGGAGACCAATATATAAAGAATTACAATAATCTAACCTAGATGAAATAAGGGAATGCAATGCTTAATTTTAGCAATTGATCTCAGATTAAAAAAGCTACCTTGAACAACAGCACATATCTGTTTATTAAAATGTAATGAATGCAAAATTACCCATAGACTCTTTACATGATCTTCAAGCTTTTCAGACAGGGAACTTTGCTGTTCAGCAAAGGTAGATGACATGGGAGAACCTACAATAAAAACCTCAGTCTTACTCTCATTTAATTGGAGAAAGGTAGTAGAGAGCCAGAGCTTAATGTTGGTATAGCATTCATGTGCTTTGTCCAAAAAACAAGTTTTATCCAGGCCGAGGAAAATAAAACCGAAGATCATTGGCATTATAATGGTAAGAAATACTGTACTTACAAAAAATAGTGCTCAGAGGAAGCATATACAGAGAAAACAGCAGCGGCCCCAAAATCGACCCCTGTGGAATGCCACATACTAAAGGAGCCAATGTGGAAGAAAAGTCTCGTAACTACACAGCAACTGTCCTGTCCTTAAAATATGACTCAAACCACTGAAGGGCTGTGCCCTGGACACCAACCCAACACTTCAGGCAGTTAAGAAGAATCTCATGGTCAATTGTATCAAAAGCAGCGCTTAGATCTAATAAAACTAAAACAACATGTGATCCTGAGTCCAAAAGTAATAATATATCATTTGTAACCTTAAGCTGTGCAGATCCGTTGCTATGGAAGGTCCTAAAGACCGACTGGAACATATCTAAAACACCAAAAGTATTCAAATATATAAAGAGTTGTGAGTAAACCACTTTCTCTAAAATCTTGGAGATAAAAGGCAGTTTAGAAATAGAAGCTGTCATATACTGTGTGATCCAAATTAGTTTTTTCAACAAGGAATGAAGAATTGCATGTTTTTAACTGGTTGGTACTACTCCACTCATCAAGGAGCTATTGATTATAGCTGTTAGACTAGAGTTCACTGTAGAAAAGACATATTTAAAAAGATGAGGAGGGAGAAAATCCAACTTGCAACTACCTTCCTTCATTTTAGTGACAAACTCAAATAAATTAAATTTCAGACAGAGATGGCGATGGAGAGGTTCATAGTACACTTTAAATCTGTGTTTGTGGATATAAATGATTTTGATATGTTTCTGGTTTCAGTTGTGCCCCGACCCACACTGTGAACGCTCAAATAATCCAGTATTTCAACATGGATTCTGTAACATCATTCCTAAATCATGTCAGTTTTTTTTTTCTTTCTTCTTTGCCATGTTTGTCCTTCCTATGATTCAGTGAGAATGTAATAACATTTTGGGGCCAATGATTTAAGTCCAAACCTATTTGCAAACACCAACCCTAATTAAACACACCTGGACCAACTAGTCAAGGTCTTCAGACTCACTAGAAACTTCCAGGCAAATGTGTTTGAGCTGGTTGGAGCTAAAGTCTGCAGGACCTCCAGAAGCAGGGTTGGACAGCCCTGGTTTAGTAGATTAAATATTACATACGTTAATATTCTTCATTCTCCCAACCACTTGTCCTCTGTAGGGTTGCAGGACCTCTTTTATTGTGTGACTTAATTTTACTTTGTAAAATCCTGTAATGGTACAATTAAGCTGTTTTGTTTTTACAGATAGAGCCACTCCATGAGTTGGTGCCGTCCCGTGACCCAAATGCTAACATCCTGAAGAAAAACCTGAAGAGAGCTCTGTCAGAGTACCTGAAAGAAATCAGCTCCTGTCGCTGCTCGCCCTGTCTCAATAACGGCATGGCAGTGCTCAAAGGTGAGAATAATCAGAAAACACTATCTAAAAAATAATAGTTATTTTTATTTGGAAAATAGTTATTTTCATTGAGAGTTCTAAAATGGTGTTTCTAAACAAGATAAAGTTCTACAAACAAGAGCATTTTAAAGGAAAACACATTAATTAAGAAAAAACTGAAAAAAATCTCTTACTTTGATAAACGGGGGATATATGGAATAATTTACTTTTTTCAGGTAGTTTTTAAATATCGAAATATCTCAAGTGTTGGAAGTTACTTTAATCCTTAAGATATATTTTTTTCTTATTAGGCACAAGGTGTGTTTGTATTTGCCCAGCTGGTTTCAGAGGAGTGAGCTGTGAGATAACCAAACGAAAAGGTTTGTCAGTGTGGCCTGTTATCTATAAAAGAGGGATGTTTTTGTCCTGTTCCAAATGCTGCACTTGGTGTGGATGCCCATTGAGTTAGAGAGTTTTCCTATATATGTCATTTTATGACTTAGGAGGAATTGGCTCTTTAGAAATGCAGAAAGGATGCTTGTATTAGTATGATGATCTTCTCTTTTATTTAATCATTTGATAAATTAATGCCGTCATGGTCAATGGAAATTATACAGTTTCAGTTTTAAAGTTCTTTATTACATTATATATATACACTAAGCTAGTTTATAGTACATGGTATTGCATACTATGAATATTGTTGGTTCTTATGAAAATTGCATGTGATATTCTTCACTCTAAAGTCCCTATGGACAAAATCTTGTGCTAATATCGTCATGCATTTTTTTTTTTTTTGGTATTATCCTAACATTTACAGCATTGGCAGTAGATGGCAGTTGGAGCTGTTGGTCTTCATGGTCCACCTGCACACAAAAGACCCAGAAACGCACCCGTCAGTGTAACAATCCAGCACCGCAGAACGGTGGAGTAACATGCCCTGGGCCAGAAGAGGAATCAGCTGATTGCTTCTAAAATATCTGCCATTTATCAGTTTCACAAATAACAGTAATAATGTAACAAATAATAACATTGTTTTGAAATGGATAATGCATACTGACAGATAAGATGGGCATATGCACATAAACGATTTTCTTTAACCAGAGCTGTAATAAATGGAAAAATGTTGAATGCATAGAAAATGCTTTCATTATATTATATGAAAATATGTCCAGGCCAAATTACGCCTCTAAACCAAAAGAGATTATATAAAAAATTATATTTTTAATTATTATTATAATTCATTACTGTAATGTTTCCAGATGTTTTGCTTTGGGGAAAAATGTTGATCAAGTGATAGGTGTAAAGAGTACCAGCCATACTTAAGTAAAAGTTGAAATACCTTAGGCTGATGATACACGAAGATTATAATCAAAGTGCGCACATCCAGCAGGCCAAAAGCTCAATGTGGGTGCTCAACCACAAACAATGTCAGACAGGAAGAGCAAAGTTGGCACACCACAGCTCCAAAAGTAGAAAACAATATTTATGTTCTCACCACAGGTGACGTTTCGAGCCTACAAGCTCCTCATCAGACATGATACATGGGGCAACTTTTTGAGCAATGTTGCTTGGCCACTTTCCCACTGAGAATGGGTAACACATTTCTATCTGGATACTTTAAATCAGTCATAGGCCCTGTGTCTCACCTGGTTGCCTGTTGATGCCAACATTAACCAAAGTTGCCCAGCAATATTGCTCAAAAAGTTGCTACGTGTATCATCAGCCTTACAGTGACAATATAGGCAAAAGATGCACTTGTCCTCAACATCCAACAGAAGACATGCCAGTAAAAAACAAGAAACAGTCAATTAGTGAGTAGCGCAACTGCATGTTTATTTTCTGAAACAGAAAAAAAAGCTGCACACCTTAATACTGCAACCACTCAAATACTTAAAAACATTCAAGTCTCAGTTAAGCTCAAGTTCTCACAAAGGGCATGAGCAAACCAATATCATTTAAAAAGGTCTCTTCAGGATAATGGATAAATAAAATTATGAAGTAAAATAAATAGTCATAGCCTACTTGCACTGGACGTGCTGGTTGTGGCCTCATCACTGACTGCAGCTATGTGCTTATCTAATATATGAAACGCCTGCAATTCAGCAACTAGCTGCTAAATGCACTCGCATTCATTTAAAGCAGCCTTGTTGGCAAGTTAAGGTATGTAAGGGTGAAACACACAAGTTAACTTCAATATCCCATAGATGCCGATACTTAAGTATAGTATGCTGATATTTAAGTACAGTAACTGCTCCGGGTTTCACTTTCATATATCCTTTCAAGTGGTTCTGATCAGCTACTAATCGATATTCATCCTTCAAAGAATTAAAGGCATAGTTCGCCTAACAGCTAAAGATTATGGTTTATAAAGTTGTAAATATGGATATTTTTATACAAAAACGCACCGATTCACTTCAGAAGGCCTTTATTAACTGTGTGGAGCACTTTTTACGATAGATTTATGCACTTTAATTTGCTTCAAAATCTCAACAGCCATTCACTACCATTATAAAGCTTGGAAGAGCCAGGACATTTTTTTTTTTATATAACCCCAATTGTATTAATCTGAAAGAATAAAGTCATATACACATAGGATGGCTTGAGGGTGAGTAAATCATTGGGTAATTTTTATTTTTTGGTGAACTATCCCTTTAAAAAATGATTTTAGTAAATTCTGTAGTTTTAGAACAGTGAAGTAGGTTTAGCATTATGAGTCTGTCTATACTTATTTATAACCCTCCTGCTGACCATGATAGTCCAAGTCACATAGGTCATTCAGGCCCTTCTCTGTGTGACCAGTTCTCAGTGTGAGCTCAGAGAATAAAACATATTGATTGAAAGTCTGACTGTGAGAAACTATATCTTATCAATATGTTTCCTGATCTAGCCATAAAGCTCTAAACACTGGAGTGCTGGAATGAGCATATTAAGAACACTGGACATATAGAAAGGCTGTTCTGTGTCACATTGCGTCTAAACTCAGACTCCCCTGCTGTCAAAATTATTATCAGTGGAGATATGCTACTGACAAGAAGTCCATGTCTGGATATGTTCCAAGTTTATCTACGCTTTAACCAATTAGAATCATAAAACTTGAAGTAATGGCATAGTTTACTGATCTCTGTTAGAGTATAATTGATGGGTGAGCAGAGTGGCCTACGAACTCTTTGCTGAGTGTTGAAGCTGACTTCTGCTGACGAAACTACAAAATATTTTCTTCAGTAATCTCTGACTCTTCATTCATCATAACTGATATTTACATCATGACTGATATTTTCCATACAAAAACCATAATAGACTTCACTTTAAGAAAATCTCCCAATATACTAAATCCTTCTATTGCATTGGGTAATCATTATCTTCATTACGTCCTACAATACTAGCTTAACTTTCCACAGACAACCACGACCATTGGATCATGACCATTTGACCCACACTAAATAAACTAAATATTCACCCACATAAAATGACACTTTAGTTTTTGTGAAGCACTCTTGCTGGTCCTGTTTAACGAAGCATACACACATAGCACATTTTTTAATTCCCAAAGTTGTTTTTTTGGTGTGTAGTTGTCAAAAGCTAAACATCTTCGTCAATCATTTTATCCATCTGTTGTATTTTCCGATACAGATTGTGTAGAACAGGGCTGGGCAACTTCGGTCCTGGAGGGCCGCTGTCCTGCAGAGTTTAGCTCCAACCCTAATCAAAACCTCTGCAGGACAATGGCCCTCCAGGACCGAAGTTAACCAGTTAACCTGGTCTAGAATGACACTGTCCGCATGCTCTTTTGCAATACACAAAATAATTCACTGTCTTTTGTAAGAGTACCAAAAGTAGTCATATGTGTATGTGCTCTACAGACCAACTTAAGAAAATTCAGTTCCATTTGTCAGTCACGTTCAATGTTATGTCGACACTGACATTAGGGGTCTCACTTGGGAGCCCCAATCACCTCTGAGCATTACAAGAAACGTCCAATGACTATTGGCGAGTGGAATTTCCATGCCAAGCCACTCCCCGTACATACAGGTACATAAGATGGTGGTGTGCATCCACTCATTCAGATTTTTGCTTCAAGGTCGATTGCTTCATGAGCAAGAGATTCATCACTACAATCAACACATCAGCAGGCTTCTCTGCTGTGTTTCGAACGGCGTATTCAGTGGTGTGTTCGCCCCTGTTCCTAGCACAAATAATATGGCTATCCTGCAAGTAAATCAGGCCAAGGTGCTAAAAGGAGCTCCTTGTGACAGCCCCTCCCTGGAAAATCGAGGGAACGAAGATGTTACAGTCCTCATGCCACAACCCTGAACTGCGCTGAATGCCGGGATAATTCTCAGCTCCTCAGCACAAACCTGAATGAGTGGATGCACACCACCCTCTTTTATACCAATATGTACGGGGAGTGGCTTGGCATGCACATTCCACTCGCCAATAGTCATTGCCCGTTTCTTGTAATGCTCAGAGGTGATTGGGGCTCCCTAACGTCAGTGTTGATGCAACATCTCCATTCTCTCCTTCAGGGAACGAGGGTTACATAACGTAACCGAGACGTTATTATTCTTTGAAAATCTTTTCCTTGCTTTAAAATCTCAATCACATTCATTAGAAACCTCATTGCAATCAATCACAAGACAGTTTTAAGTGAACGTTTCCTTAAAATGTAACAATTTTTTATTTTTCAGGTTATATCTATGTGCTTTTCTGCCTTCATGTTGATATGACAGTATAGAGAGAGAGACAGCAATTGAAGAGGAACGAGGGGAACATGACCGGAAAAGGACCACAAGTCGGGACTTGAAATCAGGTCATCCAAAAAAGTAACATATTTTAACTAAATTGAACAACATTACCTGGTAAAGGTAAACCCAAACCAGCAGACAGAAGTGGCATTATGCTAGTATAAAATTACAGGACACTGTCAACATGAGTATATTTAGATTTTAGCAATGTTTCTTCTGATTACTGCTTCCTTGACAAGGCAGGCCACCATCTTTTGGCGGGGGGTTACTGCATTCCCGTTTTCGTGTCTTTGTTCCAGACACACATGGGGTCCAGGAGCTCCAGCAGCTCCAGTCTCCATGTGTAGGACCTGTCAGAGGGAAAAACCTTGCTTAACATACATGATCTGATCGTCAGAACTGAGCTTGATAGCGTAATTTGAGGCTAAGTATATCCTATCATTCATCATGTTCAGGAAACAAAATCCAGACACAAACAAAAGTTAAATCAGAAATTGCATATAATTTGGTTGCAAAACATAACATATTGCAAATTGTATTGGTGGAGAGATGAGTCTCCAAGCCCATTTGAACACTTGGGCCAAACACAGGAAATGCATCACGTAATTAGCAAAAGCAAAGTGGTCAAGTGCAAAGACCGTAAGTGTGAGTATTTGGACAAACCCATTCTTTCCCAACCCTGTTCCTCGAGATACGCCAACACTACACATGTTTTACCTTTTCCTAATTAAACAAGGTTGGGAAACCCAGGTTTAGGTCTGATCAGGTTTGAGTCATGTCCTGATCCCACTTTTACTCCTACTATGCTGTATAGACATTTGCATTTAATTTGGCAGACACTTTTATTCAAAGCCATTTGCTGTGCATTCAAGGTTTGTTATAAAATGGATAGTTCCGGTCCTTGATTCTGATTGGCTGAGCCGCTCCGCTTCGCGTCGTAACTAACAACGCCCCTTAGCTGTTATAAATTCACTGTAAGCCACGGCTTCTTGGGGCTTATTGCTTCATTTGAAACTGCACCTGTCACTAAATCACTGTTATAATATACGTTTCCAATACTTGATTATGATTAGCTGAGCTGCATTTTAAGCTGTAAAATACTTCACAAGCCCTATTTGCACGGGATTAGTATTATCTGGGGACCTCGTGTGATTTAGAAATGATCCCCACACACACACACACACACATCTGAATTTTGTGTGGTGCATTCGCACGGGATAAGCGAAGCCTGTGGTTTTACTCAAATTTACTGATTTATGCCCTGAGAAAAAGAAACAAATATAGTTTCATGCCCTGTGTCATTTACATTTCACCAGGTTAAAATCTAATAGCTCAAGCTTTATGCTTGATTTATTTGAAACACCTTGAATTACGATGTGAACCCCCTCGCTTGATTGTGCACTATTTTGGATAGGCTATTGCTTGTCTTGTCGTTATACTCTAGGTCTAGCTGTATGAAATATCATAAACTCAAGAATGTTCCTTACTGCATGCTGCTATACATCCATTCATGCATTTCCATCTAAATGGATGGGGAAGTCATGGCCTAATGGTTAGAGAGTCGGACTCATAACCCAAAGGTTGTGGGTTCAAGTCTCGTACCAGCAAGGATTGTAGGTGGGGGGAGTGAATGTACAGCGCTCTCTCACACCTTCAATACCACGACTGAGGTGCCCTTGAGCAAGGCACCGAACCCCCAACTGCTCCAGGTGTGTGTGTTCACTGCTGTGTGTGTGCACTTTGGATGGGTTAAATGCAGAGCACTAATTCCAAGTATGGGTCACCATACCATATGGGACACCACTTTCACTAATCATTCTTTTTGTTTTCGCTCTTCTGATGGTTTTAAGCTTTCTGTTTCTGCAAATTGTATAATTGTATGGTGTATAGCGATATGACCCAGCACCCCAAATACTATCAAAACACTCCAACGCAGCCTCCATTCTTCGCAAAAGATGGATAAAAAGGTACACAGGAAACAAAAACCTATAAAAAAAATGATATACGGCCCCACCAAATCACAGAGATGCCAATTCGCACGGGACTAATATAATCACAGGACCTCGGTGTTAGGCGAAATATGGTAGGTCATTTGCGGGGAAATTTTTACTTTACAAATTACAGACATGCCCAATTCGCAAGGGATTAAGATCACAGACTAAAGGTAATCCTGTGCGAAAAGGTCTATAAACACAAACTTGTGATCTCATTACGTCTCTATTAGGCTATGTTCACACTGTCAGTGTTTGGGAGTGACAACTGCATTTTACTTACAGGTGTAGTGATTCTTGAAATGTCCTGTTCACACAGCTGCTTACAATGGAGGCTTAAATACTGTCTGTATGAACATGCAACTGAAGTTCTGTCATGACAACTCTCGGAGGGTTTGGCATGGTAATGTACATGACAATGTTAATGTATTTGGTCTTGGCGAAATAGATCTGCTACGCTGCTGCTGCGGCAGAGCAAGTACCGATACTTGCTACTGCCAATACATCCACAACATGCTGCTGTGAGCATGTAAGAAATATTGCTGCTGCAAATATAACATACATGAAATAACCCCCATATAGCGTACATGAATCACCTTGTAGCAGATCTATACAGGTGGAGCTGGGGAAGGTGAAGGGTTTCTGAAGCAAGCTGCAACCGCTACGGCAAGCACTAGTCATTTATTTAAATGTTGAGCAGTGAGCTCATTGGCTACCGATACAGGAGAGAACCAATCAGCTGTGCCATGTGATAATGATGTCATTGGGTCAGATTGAGTTAGACCTATCGGACTGCGCCATCTAGAGTTTCATGCCAGAACTCTGTATTTACGCATGTATTCTATTTGTGACTACTACCTGTAACAGTGAAAGTGAATAAAGCAAATATCAAAGATGGCGATATCCAAAGCTGCAAAGTCTTATCACATTTAAGGCGACAAAAGGTCCTGCTTTTTTAAAAGATTATATATGTTTATTTAGAATAGAGTATTGCAGAGACTCTATTGGAGATTGCCTCTTCTGACATACCGCCAGCACTTAAGAGACATGTGTGTAAAGTAAGAGCTATACTTTGGTAAAGTACATTACCTTTTCTTTCCGTCTCCTCACAGGCATCACCTCTGTAACCATTTTTACATATACAACTGCAGTCTGTCCTGGAGAGCACAGGAACGCCATTATTCTTACAGGAGGCGCAGCGACACGGGTTGAAGTTCTGCATGTATTCTTCCCATGCCATCTTCAGATGGGGCAACTTTGTGCGAAGCTGCTCGGCTGCTGTGCTTAAACGCACCAGCTCATATATCGGTGAAACCTATGATAGAACCACAATGACCATTAAAACCCTTGCAGGTTACACAAACGAATAGAATATAGCAACAAATAGAATATAGTTGATATGAGACTTTTCAAAAATATAGTTTTGAAAAAAAAATATTGCTGAAAAAAATTGTAATTGTTGAATTTGTAAAGTAAGTATGCACGGTGCCTTTCCCTTTTTTTTTTTTACATCTAAATAATGATCGACACATATACTTTGAGCATAACAAATATGGTAAACACCGAAACTCAATTGTGCACAAAAACCAGTAAGGTTCTAGTCTAGTGTGTGACGCACACATGTGCTTACCATATGCAATGCACTGTGCTCGTGTTCATATATGACGTCATTAACAACAGTCTTATATCACTGAACAAACATGGTTCGAACAGATGGATGTGTGACAAATCTTGTTATTCTATCTTGTTTTCAATTATTAATAATGTTTTAAATCCACCTGTTAATCATATCCCAAATCCTTCCAATGTTCTCTGTGAATCCTTCTTGGGCTTTTTCATTGACAAAATTTCAAAACTAAGGCCGCAGGCGATACTTCCATATGTCAGCTCTTGTGTATCTACCCAGCCGTTGGTCTCATGGGAGGTTTTTTTATCTTATTTCGCCTCTCCATCTCACTGAAATTATTGCCACTCTTAAAACCTCCTCTTGCCCTCAGGATGTGATACATCCCCGGTTTTTTAAACTGGTAGTAGATTCTGTTGGCCCTGGTCTGCTATCCCTCTTAAACAAATGTCTACTAACTGGTTCGGTTCCTATACAGTACATGCCTGAAAGTGGCCACTGTTACCTCTCTACTCAAGAAGCCTTCTTTAGATACATCTGATTTAAATCATTTTCGTCCAATCTCTGTGGTTCCTTTTATCTCCAAGATTTTGGAAAAAGTTGTGTTGTTCCAACTTCAGTCATTTTTGAATAAGAATCAAATCTCTGAGATCTTTCAGTCAGGTTTCAAGCCTTTCCACAGCACTGAATCTGCTCTTTTGAGAGTGTTAAATGGCATTTATATTGCTACTGATGCAGGTGACTCTGTGATTCTGGTACTCCTAGACTTATCCGCAGTGTTTGATACTGTCAATCACACATTGCTTTTATCTTAAAGGGGTCATATGATGCGATTTCAATTTTTCCTTTCTCTTTGGAGTGTTACAAGCCCATGTGGGGATAAAAGTTTCAGTCTTTAACTGGTTTAAATATTTTTTATCTGAGAGGTATTTCTCCATTAGTATTGGCAATTTTACCTCCTCTGCTGCTCCGCTCATATCTGGAATTCCCCAGGGCTCTATTTTGTCACCATTGCTTTTTTCCTCTCTACTTGCTTCCTTTAGGTTCGATTTTGAGAAAGTATGGAGTATTGTTCCATTTTTATGCGGATGACAGTCAGATTTACATGCCGATAAAAATAAATGAGCCATCTGCTTTACACACTCTACTCTCCTGCCTCGACGAGGTCAAACTTTGGCTATCCAATAACTTTTTAACTCTAGATGACTCTAAGACTGAGATTATAAATTTTGGTCCATCTGACAAATCTGAGTTTAATAATTCCACCCTAGGCAATCTGTCCATTTTTAATGCAAGTTGTTTACGCAACCTGTTCTAATCGATAGTCATTAATAACATTAGATAAACATGTATCCTCTGTCGTTGCCTCTAGTTTTTTCCAGCTTCGTTCACTTTCTAAAATAAAGCATTTTCTGTTTGAAAAGTCTCTTGAGTTATCCACGCTTTTATAACTTCGCAATTCTCTGTTTAACGGTACCTCCAAGTCTCAGGTAGCTCGACTTCAATTGGTTCAAAATGCTGCAGATACATTTCTTAAAAATTGTCACAAATATGACCACGCCAGCACCCTCATTTTGCGAGCCCTCCATTGGTTTCTAGCACACTTCAGGATTGACTTCAAAATTCTTCTATTTGTGTATAAATGCCTACAAAATCTTGCTCCAAAATACCTGTCTGACTTACTGTGTCCCTATAACCCTCCTAGAAGTTTAAGATCTGGCAACCTTAACTTATTGACAATCCCTTGCTCAAGGCTGAAACGCAGAGGGGATCGATCCTTTTTGTTGGTGGGCCCTCGACTGTGGAATAGCTTGCCAGTACAACTTAGAATGGCCCTCTTTACCAGTTTTTAAATCTCTTCTTAAAACTCACTTGTTTCCTTAGCCTTCAACGTGTGTTCAAATTTGGTATTTGTGTATTCTGCTCATGTTTATTTTGATTATTTTTAAATTGTATTTTTTATATTGTACTTATTACTTTGCTTATGTACAGCACTTTGGTCAGCCTCTAGGCTGTTTTAAAAGTGCTTTAAAAATAAATAAATAAAATAAATTACTATCGTCATTACTAGCTACTTCATTTTTGAAACACACTCCTGAATGGTTGAAATGTTGCTGTTTACTTAATGCATATGCCCTGATCAAACTTCATGTTACAATATGTCACCCCAAGAAAAACAAATGCATTCATCAAGTCAAATAATGGGCTTAAGTATATAAGATTTCATCCAAGTGCAACACTATGCGTAGGGGCGGATTTAGTGAATTGGGGACCCCAGGCAAAATATAGGAATGGGGCCCTATACATTTGCACACATTTTCCTAGATCAACCTTGAGGTTCCTTTTTTGGTGTGATGCTTGCTGCTACACAATGGTACCCCATAGCTGTGTCCAGTGTTTCTACACTTTTCATGTACATGTTATAATGGCTTTCTTTTATGTTGTAGACCACGAAATAGCAACTAATTTACAGTTGAGATACAGGTTTTAACAAAAACAAAATAAATTATAAAATGATAAACCTCACAATTGAGCGTTTAAACCAGGGGTGAGTCAGAAGTATAAATTATTATATTAATTTAAAACGGGGTTATGTGGGTGGATTTTCGCATTGGTCTGAACAAAAACTACAGACTGGATTATTGAAAATGAACATTCATTCTCTGCCAGTAGGAGGCGCTTTTGGAACGTCAGAAATATAGAATGAGAAAAGTGTGAAAAATATAGCCAATATTAACGAGGAAAGTTCACTGATGAGTTACCAGCGTAAGCCTGTGTGCAAAGGCTGTCTAATTCTAAACTTTAAAATACAATTATTTTTAGTTATTTTAAAATATAAAAATAAGGCGGTTGCCTACCTTTGCCTAATGGGTAAGTCCGCCCCTGTGCGTAGTGTTGTTTATCACTCTTTTAACAGTACAATGTATATGAAATAACTAAAGTATGAAACAACTACATGACAAGTACTGTATATTAAGTTAGTCAGGCAAATGCACCTCAAACTCAATTAGCGCAGGGTTGTATTTGAGACTCTTTCCCCAGTCCTGGTAACTTTTGGCATCTTTGATAGCCAAACTTCCAGTGCTGGAGCCGGTGTGTCCACCCTTTACAAAGCCCAACACATCCTCAATAGCACTGCTGGACTTATCGTCAACTGTTGAAAATTAAAATAAAAATAATACGAAAAAAAAGTTGAATTTAATAAGTTTAATGTAAAACCAAAAGAATTGAAAATGCATGGTGCTCCAAGTTGCTTACTCGATATCTTTGTTGCAACTTTTCCACATACTTTTCCTTTTACTGAAATTGATGTACTCTGTCCGACTGTCAGTCCCAAAGATAAACCAAGGCATGCTCCGATTTGTAACCCAGTCATTTCTAATAGTGAAAAGAATGTGGTAAAGAAGTTAGTTTTTCTTACTTAAACAGAGTTAGTATAATACAGGTGAGTCGTTTATTTTTGATACACTCTTCATTTTGTTTTGCTTGTAAATATAATTTTCATACCATTTCTTTTCATGGCATTCTTGTTCACAACAGCAACATAATCCAGGACTCCACCCATGGTACCCTCCGTGACATAGTGTGTGCCATATTCATTGAAAAACTGGGAATATGCACCAAAATCATACTGATCAGGCAGATCACCCAGAGCCCAGAGCATGTCCTCGTCCAGAATCAAGTCTCTGCTTCTCATCTTAAACTGAGCTGTTTGCACTGTTGACAACAGCCTGACAAAGCCCACCTCCTAAACATGCAAAGAAGACATGCACAAATTAAAATAATCGAAATGCTGCAGTTTCCAAGGCATTATCCAGACTATATAGCGAGGTCAGAAAAACAAAACGAGTTGAAGTCATGCAGTCGGTTGAGTCAAACTCAGCTCAAACTGAGAGCAATTTACAAGTTTACAGTTTTAGGATAACCAATCAAACATACGAATGAAAGGAAATGCATGCGTATCAGTATTTTGGATCCGTGTATTAGGTTTTAAAGTGACAGCAGCCTATACTCTACCTGCTTCTGTCTGTGTCAATGTTAATCAAACAACAAAAGACAGAGAGAAAAACACTCACTGCTCTTGACTGAATAACTTTTGTAACTTTAATTAATCTATATTTAATTTATACTGTGAAATGTTGTTTTATTCAGTTTCTGTACCTGAATACTACTAGACCAGGGTCAGAAATTAACATTTGCATTAAGGGGCGATATTTGCCCCCTGGAACTTTTTTTACATTTGTGAGCGCAGTTTTTATAATTACCTTATTATTATTATAATCACCATACCATGTTGTCTTTAATGTAAAGGGCTTACATTTACTCAATTACTTTAATCAATATTTGACTGATCATCTCTGTGTGAATGTCCACAAAACTGGATGACTTTCTGAGTGCATATAAACCATAGGCTAGTTGAGAAAGGAAAATGTAAAAAATGAAAAATCAATAAATTATGAATAAGTTATTGCTATTGTGTAATTAATATGTAATCATGTAATCAATAAAAATGAACTGTAGTCTGATTGTGAGTATTTTAAAATGCAATTTAATCTAATTACAAGTACTTTATTTTTGGAATCTGATTACATGTGATCAGTTACTACCCAGCACTGCTGGTATGTGGTGACAATAAAGAGAGTTAAGTAGATATATTAGCCAAAATTTATTACTTTACCTTATTAGTGTATTGTGATATGTTGCGTAGAAACTTGAATTCAGCACTAAGTTCCCCACCAACTTCCACAAAAGCGACTCTTATCGTCACACCAATGTTAAAGGATATTTCTCTCTGCCTTGCCTTGAGAAAGCTAACAGCATCCTCATAATAATCTGATGTTTCCTCGGTAGTCGCTTGTGCCTGGCAGGGACAATAACATAGTCAGTGGGTGCTTCTAAGGCTGTGTTCTTCCTAAACCAGTCCTTCTGAGGCTTCCAGAGTCCTTCTTAACATTAAATGCTAGAATGAAGGAGCCGAGTCAACTTGGCTGTGTCATAAAGCACTCCACCTGCACGGTTATGGTAGAAAAATATTATTAAAATTAATTTAGGTAAAACAGAAAGCACAAAACAAGATTCAGGTGTCCTTTGATTATGATGTGGCAGCCGAGATATGCAGAGGTTCTAACCACATCTTTATAAATGAGGTTAGCAGCAAATCCACCATTAAAAACCCCCAAAACAACACTTGTTGGGTCCCCTATACAGCCTCAGAGTTTAAATGCAGGAAAACTGAACACAGTAGTTTCATGTTTACAGTCTCGACCAACTTGGTGGCCTTAAAGCATTAAATATGGCAATAAAATATGAAACATTCAGTATGTTGTCTCTCCTTAAATTACACTCTCCCTAAAGCAATATACGCCAAAATAGTAGTGTTTAATCTGTTTATTTATTCTGAAAGGTTGCATTTCACTTAATAAAGCTAAGTGTCAGATTAAATATGTACCCCGTTTTTTCTTTTAAGCCCTGACAACCACCCTTTTCTATTATTTTCAGAATCTACATGCCATAACCTTCATGCTTTGTATTGCATTTGTAAGCCTTCTGAAGCCATAATATAGATATGCACTATGAAGTTATTTATATACGTAACACAAAGTGACTAGGAACCTCTCTCTCTCTCTCTCTCTCTCTCTCTCTCTATATATATATATATATACAGGTATACAGTATGAATGGGAAAGAAACAGCAAGTAAGTTCTTTTGTGTGATATTAAAGTATACCAGAGACATGAGATAATACCATTATTTGATATGAGAGGAAGTTGTGAGGTTTCCGGTAATATTTTTCAGCATCATCATAACTGAGGTGTTCACAGAAAGGATCGTATGTGAGTTTGCGCCACTCCCCATTATAGATGTATTCACAAACGCCTCCAAAGTATGCTGGGTCCAGAACATGATTCATAAAATCACCAGATAAAGCACTATATCTGAGGAAATAAAACAAACTCATTTCGAGATTTGGATACATATACATCATGTAGTATGTGTTTAAAATATATTGAAATATAAATATACCACACACGTGATAGTGTGGATTTAAGTCATTTTTCTGGATGTGAAACCAATACATTTGGTCTTGTACAGTATGTCAGTTATTACTGAATTATTGATATTTAGCAGTAAGCACCCAAAAAATCAGTCTGCTATACGTCTTACCCTTGAGTGGCTTTTTCAGCTCCTGGTATAGTCAGCATGCCGGTGCATTTGGTTTCTCTTCTGTTTATCACTTCACAGTCAGTCTCATCTTTGTGATTCACACAGTCTATTTCATCATTGCATCGGAGCTGCTGTCCAACACAGCGTCCTGCGAGAACACATACAGTTTGCAATATATTCAAAAGACATACAGACAAACATGTAGAAAGAAATGCAGGCAGAAATAGCAACCTTGGGGCCCACATGCAAACATGTCCCCACAGTGGTTGTCTTGTAGCTGACACTCGCCCTCTTCTGGACATTGTCTTTCGTCCCACTGACTGTGCACACACTTCTGACCACCAAACTGAGACGCTCGTTCCAAGTACTGGAAACGAATCTGTGAAACATCAGTAACATCATACATATTTATTTTCAGTTATCATCAGCTTATATGTGTGTTAACAGTTGCAACACATATACTGGAGAGTTAAACGTGATTTAATTAAAATGACATTAAAATGTTTGCATGTTGCATGTTTTTTGCATATATCACCAGAAATTAGAGCTGTTCTACATTTGCAGTTTGCCCAGCAAATGTCTAAAATTATATATAAATTATATATAATTATACATGTAAAAGAAAAAATTTAAAAATGCATACTTCAGAAGCATATATATATATATGAGTGTGTGTGTGTGTATTAGTGATGTCAAACGCTGCTGCAATGACAGATATATAACTTAATTAAATTTTGTGGCAAAAAAAAGAAAGTTTTGAAGTAAAAATAATTTATGAAGGATTAAAAATGAGGTAGGCTGCTAACACTTTTTTTTTTCTCACGATTTTCTTTCCAGAATTAACAAATGTATCAATACAATAGACAAAATAGAGACTTTTTTTCAATATCTGTTGGACTCTTTGAATTTTACATGACTATATTTAGGTTTTAAAGAGTTTTTACCATCCTATCTCGGCATGAATCGCAAGGTGACCACTGCGTCCAGCTCTTGAGTTTACAGTCAATCGGAGCGGGGCTATCGACTCCTCTGGTGTGTCTTGAAGATGCATTAGCCCTGGCGAGACAACATATGGTAACACGGTACAACACGAAAAGCTCCTAAAATGAAGTATATATTACCTGTTGCTTGATGATTGTAGTAAGTCATCAGTAAATCTGGCAGAAATATGGGGACTGAAACATGATAAAACAAATCCAAACGTACAAATAGAAAACACAAATCTGCACATTGCTGAAATAGTTGGTTTGAGATTGATCTGAGACTTCTGGGTCCAGTCTACAAATTGTTTGTCAGCATTATTAATGATTGACAGGGTTTTTGGGGGAAAAAAACTGACTTTTGCACAGAATGCTCCACCTCCAAGCAAATACATGACTTACAAGAAACGTTATCAACTTTATCATGAACAAATACAGTAGGTTGATGGCTTGCATTGAATCAAAATAAACGATTGGAGTAACTATCACCAGTTTGCAACTTACCTATTTCACTTTGCACACACTGCATACTGTAAAAAAAGAGAGAATTACAAAAAAATTAATACATCAATCATAAAACACAACATGATTCAATGTGCCATTAAAAATATACCTTTGAAAAACCTTCATATCGGTTTATTGGGCCGTATTACTTATCTTACATGAAATATGTCATGTTTAATTGAGATGCTTAACTATAAATACACAATAGAACTAAATAAAATCCTACTCTGTGGAAGTCTTGGCTCATGAATATTAATTAGGTTGCGTGTGCGTCTCCAGGTGTCGACAACATAAAGCATAAAGATTTTAAAATAAGAATGGGAGCCAGTAGCGGGCAAATAAAATAATCCTAGTGATATATAATATTATATAATAATGAAGGTTATTTTATTTGTCCGGTACTGGCGCCCGCTCTTTAACGTATCTATTCTATCCAATCAGATAGGACTACCGATCGACGCACACGCAGCGTAATTAATATTCATTAGGCAAATTCGTGCCTGGTTTATTCAATCGATAAGAACGATCTTCCGCTGTCTGGACGCGTTGTGCAAGCTTTTTTGAAGATATTATGTAATATTTATGTAATTCGCGCTTGGCCAAGCAGAATTTAAACGAACATGGAAGAGGTAAACAAACTGTTTGTGATAAACAACAAACTGCTACTAAGAAAAGACGTCGAACGTGTCCTATTTTGCCAAATAGAGTTTGTTGGGCAAAAGTACGCATCGTGTATTTTGCTTATATGTACTTGTTTATGCCGCTGTACTTTTTCTTTATATTTAAATGCAACAATAATCATGCATTTAAATGCCTACCTATTTGAATATTACACTACTAAATTGTATTAGTGTGAGCTTAACTGTGTATATCGGTCAATTAACTGATTAAATCTGATTTTATGTTGGCTATAGGAAGCCTGCAACAATTTCAAATCCTTAAGGGCAAAGTTTCAAGAAGAGATCCAGGTGAGGTGCAGACCTGAGGTCCCTGAGAGACCCAAACGCCTCCCAAAATCTGCCATAAGCCGCTCTGGTCTGATAACCATGAGCCTTTGTTCAGCTGTGGAAACCAAGACCGCCAGTCAACCCCGGGTCATTGTGAGAGAAGACCAGAAAACACCTTCAGGAAAACACCCTGTATGTTTCCCAAGCACAACATCTGGAGATGGGCCCAACAGGCAGTCACTTAAAATGTGGCATTTGCCCCTCGTGTTGCCGCTTTCAAGCGAGCCAAAGCATGATTCTTCCGCACCTCCTTCAAAGAGCATCACCTCGCCTCTTAAATGCATCATGAAACCAATTCCTACACCTTTCAGCTCGACCAGAGTTTCACTGTGCGCTAAAGAAATTGGCAAAAATGGTCTGGGGCGTGTGAAAAACAGTGGCACTTTTAATGTTCAGATGCAAGAGTCCACCGTAAAGACTGCAAGTACAGAAGCCGTGGAGGCCCAGCAGGCTAGGGTGTCAAATCCTGGATTGCTGGATCATTCAGCTTCACCAAATGAGTCGCTGACAGATTCGTCTTCTGGCAGTGTTACGCATTTCTTTGACCAGCATGTCCTGAGCACACTAGAGAAAGCCAAGAGGAAGCTCTGTCAGAGGAACCTGTTGGTGTGTGGCAGACCAAAGGGCTTCTACTCCAGTAAAGCACAAGCGCAGCACGCAGAAAGCCCTCCATCGCCTACTGAATCTGAGAGTTGTCAGAAGGTTAATGGAGTATCACACAGTGAGTTGCAAAACTGTGCAATCTTTTACGTGGATGCATATGAATGTTTGCAATTTGACCTTGCATGATACAGAATGTAAAGTTACTTTAATGTAAGACCTGAGGAATGTGTCTTTATTACCTGTTCTTGTACTTTAGGCAGCATCTCTGTAATGGAGCTCGGTGGAGTCATGCAGCCTCAGAAAGCATGCAAACCTCTTCCTGACCTGGCATCCTTAGGCCCTACACCCTTAAAGCCACCTAGACCCCCACATGTGGATCTGAGCAAATATAAGACTGGATTTCATGTCTGTGAACCAAGCGAAGCACTTACTGTTGGTTTGTAGAAGTTCTCTTCTTTTTTTTTTTTTTTTTGATTTTTTGCTCATGTATTAATTTACCTCAGTGCTAGACTGAATACTGTGTCCGTGAGATTAATTCTCTGCAGTAAGAGCCCTGAAAAGGTTAAAAAGCTGAGATTTAACATAAAGAGGTTTTTATATTCATGACTTGTATTCTTTTCATGTATTAATATATTCTTTATCAGCAAGGCTGCATTCATTTGATGAACAAACATGAAAACATTAATATTATGAAATTGTAATTTTTTTTTATTTGAATACATTTATTTAAAAAAATATATTTTTTTTTTTTGCTGATTTTTCAGCAGCCATTAATCTAGTCTTCCGTGTCACTTGACCCTTCAGAAATCATTATCAATGTTAAATATTTTGTTGAAAAATGTGATGCACTAACATTCAAAAATTTAGAGCAAGTTTGAAATTAACATTTATTCAGCGAAGATGCATTAAATTGATCAAAAGTGACAGTAAAAGCATTTATAATGTTATAAAAGATGTATTTTTTATAGCCTAAATACTGTTCGTTTTAACTTTCTATTCATCAAAAAAATCCTGAAAAAAATGCATCACACAAATTCTTAGCAGCAAAAACTATTTCCAACAATAATAGCTACAATATCCACATTATCCTTCAGAAATCATTCATGCTGAAATAATGACTGTTGAAAATTCAGCTATGCCATCACAGGATCAATTACATTTTACTTTTACATTTCATTTACATTAAATCATTTAGCAGACGCTTTTATCCAAAGCGACTTACAAATGAGGACAATGGAAGCAATCAAAATCAACAAAAGAGCAATTATATGCAAGTGCTATAACAAGTCTCAGTAAGCTTAACGCAGTACACATAGCAAGGTTTTTTTTTTTTGTTTTGTTAATTATATGTGACCCTGGACCACAAAACCAGTCATAAGGGTCAATTTTTTGAAATTCAGATTTATACATTATCTGAAAGCTGAATAAATAAGCTTTCCATTGATGCATGGTTTGTTAGGATCGGACAATAGATCAAAAGAAAACAGATAGAATAGAAAATGAATAGAGAAAGCTAGTGTTAAAGGACTTTGTTTAATAGAAAACAAGCAGTTAGAAAACAAATAGAGTTCAATTCTTAAAGGGTCATGTTTTTTTTTTTTTATAAAAAAAAAAACTAATAGATAAAATAGAATTAGAATAGAGAGTGCTAGAGTTAGAGGGTCAGTTTTTAGTTTTTCAGATGTGTTTTTAGTCGATTCTTGAAGATGGTTAAGGACTCTGCTGCTCGGACTGAGTTGGGCAGGTTATTCCACCACGAGGGAACAGTTAATGTAAAAGTCCGTGAAAGTGAGTTTGTTCCTCTTTGGGATGAACAATAAAGCGACGTTCACTTGCAGAACGCAAGCTTCTAGAGGCACATAAGTCTGAAGTAGTGAATTAAGGTAATCAGATTGCTGCATTAATGTACTGTGCAGTCTTAAATCTGTTAAATGGCATGTTACAACCGCTTGAAACACGGCTGATCCATTCATATCAAGGAAATGATTTCAATCTGGTTCTTTGCTACATTTTTTCCAGAATCTGTGCCCGAGCCTGAGATTGTGGCCACTGCTAATGCATCACTTGAGGACGCAAGCGTACGCGTACCTCCCCCCGAATTTCCAGATTTTGACATTTCTGCACCAGAAGCCACAGACAGTAATGCTATAAACCTGGATTTAGGGGCCACGGAGTTTCCAGAGTTTGATTCGTTGCCTCCACCTCCACTGACAGATGAAGACGGTGGCCTGCATTCACAGGCTTTTTTGGTCCAGCATTGTCCGGGTCATTTTGGTCCAAAGAACATGCAGTCAGAAGACGCTCTGAGTCAGTCCTCCGAGGAAATGAGAAAAGTAGGGACCCTGGCGTCTAATACAGAATCAGTGACCTCTGACCTGAGACTGAATGGATCACACACGGCCTTCAACCTGAGCAGTGAACACCAGCTTCCATCAGAACCAATGTAAAAGCATGAGTTTAATTTGTCTTGTTATGTAGGATATTCCTGAAATAGTTATGAATAGTATGACTCTAGGGTGGTATTCTCTCAATATAGTTCTGTGCTTTTCATTATACTGCAGTCAAGACAAATCAGACCTGCTGCCAACAAATGTTATATTATATTTTTCCTCAGGTCTTCTCAACAAGAGTGTTTCCATGAAACCTTTGATAATGTTTATGAGGATGTGGAAACAGTCCCCAGGTTTTCTTTTGCTCAAAGCTCTTATAAGTGTAAAGGAGCTCCTAAGAGTGAGTATTATGCCAACAATACAGTTTTATTCACAGAAAACAAATAGAAAAAGTGATTTTATGTGTTTTCCCTTTCAGATCCGTATGCTGATAACAGCCTTGTGGTGAGTGATTATTTCTTATATTTGGCATTTATTAATTTATTAAATTACAGATATAGTTTAGTTGACGTTATTTAATGTATAGATGATTTACAGATCAATATTATATTTTATATATTATGCAAGATAAAAAAAGAACCTTGCTTTGAACTTTTTGATCATGGACAAAGTTCTAATGTGTCTTAGCCAACATCGGCAGTCTTATTAATATTTAGTCTTAACACTTAATGCATATTAGTTCTCTTGATCTCTTAATTTGTTTTACAGAAAGAAGAAACATGGAGGAATATATGGCATGTCACTCAATGGTTTGTCAGCATTTATTTAACTCTACTGTTGTTTGTGAAATGCAGTCCACAGCTTAAGAAATAATAAATATGTTTTATTAACTGTGTTTTGAAGGTCTAATGCAGCTGACGATCAAAATGGCCAACATGATAGGTATTATGTTTTGTTACGTTATAGCTCTATAATGATATGTCATTATAGCTATTTAATTTCCAGCTTCTTGCAAATTTTCTCTTTGTAAAAGAAAATATGTCTTTTAACAATTTTGTAATGAAAAGCATAAATTGAATTTCCACATTGAAGCTGACTTGCGAGAAATGTGTGATTCTTTCAGAAAGAAGCAGCTGAGCCCTGAACATCTTGAGGATAAAGAGCAGAAGAAGAAAGAGAGGCAGCGTCTGGAGAAGGAGAAGAAAGAACAGAAAGAGAAGGATAAAAAGAGAAATGAAATGCACAAGAAATTTAAAGTTAATTCAAATGCATACATTAAAGTAACACTTAATAAACTCAGTGGATGTCGGCACATTAGATGCTATTTCAAACTAACTGGCATTTATCTTAAAGAAGACCGCACAAGTACACACATCTAATGCAGTGACATAGGTTTAAGTGAATGTAGGTCCTGATGTATTTCCCATGTTTCTCAATAGATCACTGGACTGGAAGAGCCCATGTATCACGCCAGAGTGCTGGCGGACAGCAAACTGCGAAAGTACGACCTTCCCGTCAAAAGTGGGGATCTCATCAGCATCATCCGAACAGTCAACTGCCCCAAGGGCAAATGGCTAGCCAGAGACACCAACAACAGATGTGAGACATTCATGACAATCTCTTAGTCGTGCAGAATATATAAATGTGACCCTGGAGCACAAAAGCAGTCTTAAGTCGCTGGGGTATATTTGTAGCAATAGCCAACAATACATTGTATGGGTCAAAATTATCGATTTTTCTTTTATGCTAAAAATCATTAGGACATTAAGTGAAGATCATGTTCCATGAAGATATTTTGTAAATAGCAAATTAATTTATTGCTATTTTCCATTTTATTGGGACTCAAATAATACATTTTTTATTCATATTCTTGTTTTTGATTTTATTTGTTTGTATCCCCTTTGGGGTATAAATTCACTGAAAACAGAACTCTTGTTTATATCAATGCTTGTTACAACGCGATTGTAGTTCCTGAACGCTGTGTGATACAGACCTAAGGTTGGTCTCTTTTTAAAGAAGACACATAGCAGATTATTGCTGAAAAAAGTAAGTATAAAAAAGTTATAGAAGTTTAGGTTTACAGTAAAGATAATTTAGTATACTATTTTTTTTTATATAAAATAAATATTATAAAACGGTTTTGTGCTCCAGGGTCACATACTGTATGTATGTTCTTTCCTGCACCACTCTTTAGGATGAAACCATAAAGAGACATCAGCAAATTAATTTATTGCTATTTTCCATTTTATTGGGACTCAAATAATACATTTTTTATTCATATTCTTGTTTTTGATTTTATTTGTTTGTATCCCCTTTGGGGTATAAATTCACTGAAAACAGAACTCTTGTTTATATCAATGCTTGTTACAACGCGATTGTAGTTCCTGAACGCTGTGTGATACAGACCTAAGGTTGGTCTCTTTTTAAAGAAGACACATAGCAGATTGGGCACTATACCAGAAATAAGAACTGGGTTACACCCAAACTCTATTGAATTTTTCTGATGCAGTTTTCTGTCACAGATCAATCAATTTCTGTCATAATATCACTTCTGTTACAAAACGGTCACCAAATATGGAACCTGGACTGTCAGATCTTTCCAACAATATTTTTTTGTCAAGATTACAAAAAGATTTGGTTTTCTAAAACACAAGACACAAAATCACACAGTCTATATA